>NW_025745385.1:117500-165000 GCF_021184085.1 Oncorhynchus gorbuscha | reverse complement strand
GTGACATCATCTGATTCAGTAGCTATCTAGTGAGTTAGTTAACTGTCTAGGTGACATCATCTGATTCAGTAGCTATCTAGTGAGTTAGTTAACTGTCTAGATGACATCATCTGATTCAGTAGCTATCTAGTGAGTTAGTTAACTGTCTAGGTGACATCATCTGATTCAGTAGCTATCTAGTGAGTTAGTTAACTGTCTAGGTGACATCATCTGATTCAGTAGCTATCTAGTGAGTTAGCTAACTGTCTAGGTGACATCATCTGATTCAGTAGCTATCTAGTGAGTTAGTTAACTGTCTAGGTGACATCATCTGATTCAGTAGCTATCTAGTGAGTTAGCTAACTGTCTCGGTGACATCATCTGATTCAGTAGCTATCTAGTGAGTTAGTTAACTGTCTAGGTGACATCATCTGATTCAGTAGCTATCTAGTGAGTTAGTTAACTGTCTAGGTGACATCATCTGATTCAGTAGCTATCTAGTGAGTTAGCTAACTGTCTAGATGACATCATCTGATTCAGTAGCTATCTAGTGAGTTAGTTAACTGTCTAGGTGACATCATCTGATTCAGTAGCTATCTAGTGAGTTAGTTAACTGTCTAGATGACATCATCTGATTCAGTAGCTATCTAGTGAGTTAGTTAACTGTCTAGGTGACATCATCTGATTCAGTAGCTATCTAGTGAGTTAGTTAACTGTCTAGGTGACATCATCTGATTCAGTAGCTATCTAGTGAGTTAGTTAACTGTCTAGATGACATCATCTGATTCAGTAGCTATCTAGTGAGTTAGTTAACTGTCTAGGTGACATCATCTGATTCAGTAGCTATCTAGTGAGTTAGTTAACTGTCTAGGTGACATCATCTGATTCAGTAGCTATCTAGTGAGTTAGCTAACTGTCTAGGTGACATCATCTGATTCAGTAGCTATCTAGTGAGTTAGTTAACTGTCTAGGTGACATCATCTGATTCAGTAGCTATCTAGTGAGTTAGTTAACTGTCTAGGTGACATCATCTGATTCAGTAGCTATCTAGTTAGTTAGTTAACTGTCTAGGTGACATCATCTGATTCAGTAGCTATCTAGTGAGTTAGTTAACTGTCTAGATGACATCATCTGATTCAGTAGCTATCTAGTGAGTTAGTTAACTGTCTAGGTGACATCATCTGATTCAGTAGCTATCTAGTTAGTTAGTTAACTGTCTAGGTGACATCATCTGATTCAGTAGCTATCTAGTGAGTTAGCTAACTGTCTAGATGACATCATCTGAATATCCTGAATGTCTAAGACAACAATGGTATCTGGTTGAGGGTTGGATCCGGTCAAGCCACTAGCCATAGTATTAAGCTTGCTTGGGTCAACACGGCTTGTAGGGATGTAACGATTCATATTGGTCTCTGGTTCAAATGTTTAAGAAACAAGTGCATCGGTCTTCCATATAACCCCCCCAGCCACCCACCCACCCGCGCACGCACGCACGCACGCACGCACGCACGCACGCACGCACGCACGCACGCACGCACGCACGCACGCACGCACGCACGCACGCACGCACGCACGCACGCACGCACGCACGCACGCACGCACGCACGCACGCACGCACACACACACACACACACACACACACACACACACACACACACACACACACACACTCCCCCTCACCTCCTCATCCTTGTACCAGGACAGTGACTCTGCAGTCAGGACGAACCAGTAGTCTTTGGACCCCCCCTTCATAATGCTTATGTTGATAGTGAGCCAGCCCCTCCGGATCACCTACACACAGCGGGACAGACCATTAGTTCAGGATAGGGGGGTGAGAGTGAGAGACAAGTAAAGGAGAGAGGAGGAGGGTAGTTTTTTTTGTGGTACCTGGTTTGGCATCACTCTCTTCTTGTTGTTAATAGCAGCAGTAACAGTGGTCCTCTGTTGAGCGCTACAAGGGAGACAGAGGCCAGATAGAAAGACTATCACATACTGGGTGTTTCCCAATCGTCTCTCCTTCTTCCTGAAGTGTGCTCTCGTTCACTACCCCCCACAAGTTTAAAAGCATTGGAATGGTGGAGTAGGCATGGACTAGATAGGAGTTTCAATATATCAGTCGTTTCCTTTCAAATCAGTGAAGGGGAGTGAACAAGTGCACACTTTGGGAGAAAGGAGAGATAATTGGGACGCAGCCGTGGACAACTGACATGAAGTGGGCAAACTATAACCTCTACAGGATCAGCGGGACGGTTGAGCTAACGAAGGCTAATGGGATTAGCATGAGGTTGTAAGTAACAAGAACATTTTAGGTGAAAATTTTTAAAAAAGGGGCTAATCCTTAAGAGGTAGGTCATTGCTAAGGGTTACATAGGTGAAAGTTGAAAGGTCGGTGCTAGGGGTTACATAGGTGAAGGTCGATTGGTCGTTGCTAGGGGTTACAGTCAGGTGAATGTTGAAAAGTCGTTGCTAGGGTCAACTCACTTTGCGAAGCCAATGAAGTCCTCATGGTTTGTGTTGATGTAAGACAGCTCAATGTCAATCAACAGCAGCACCTGAGACAGACAGACAGGACAGACAGGTCGGGTCAAATCAAATCAAATTGTATTAGTCACATGCGCCGAATACAACAGGTGTAGACCTTACCGTGAAATGCTTACTTACAAGCCCCTAACCAACAGTGCAGTTTCAAAAAATGTGGATAAGAATAAGAGATAAAAGTAATTAAAGAGGAGCAGTAAAAAATAACAATATATACAGGGGGAACCAGTACAGAGTCAATGTGGAGGTTATATACAGGGGGAACCAGTACAGAGTCAATGTGGAGGTTATATACAGGGGGAACCAGTACAGAGTCAATGTGGAGGTTATATACAGGGGGAACCAGTACAGAGTCAATGTGGAGGTTATATACAGGGGGAACCAGTACAGAGTCAATGTGGAGGTTATATACAGGGGGAACCAGTACAGAGTCAATGTGGAGGTTATATACAGGGGGAACCAGTACAGAGTCAATGTGGAGGTTATATACAGGGGGAACCAGTACAGAGTCAATGTGGAGGTTATATACAGGGGGAACCAGTACAGAGTCAATGTGGAGGTTATATACAGGGGGAACCAGTACAGAGTCAATGTGGAGGTTATATACAGGGGGAACCAGTACAGAGTCAATGTGGAGGTTATATACAGGGGGAACCAGTACAGAGTCAATGTGGAGGTTATATACAGGGGGAACCAGTACAGAGTCAATGTGGAGGTTATATACAGGGGGAACCAGTACAGAGTCAATGTGGAGGTTATATACAGGGGGAACCAGTACAGAGTCAATGTGGAGGTTATATACAGGGGGAACCAGTACAGAGTCAATGTGGAGGTTATATACAGGGGGAACCAGTACAGAGTCAATGTGGAGGTTATATACAGGGGGAACCAGTACAGAGTCAATGTGGAGGTTATATACAGGGGGTACCAGTACAGAGTCAATGTGGAGGTTATATACAGGGGGTACCAGTACAGAGTCAATGTGGAGGTTATATACAGGGGGAACCAGTACAGAGTCAATGTGGAGGTTATATACAGGGGGAACCAGTACAGAGTCAATGTGGAGGTTATATACAGGGGGAACCAGTACAGAGTCAATGTGGAGGTTATATACAGGGGGTACCAGTACAGAGTCAATGTGGAGGTTATATACAGGGGTACCAGTACAGAGTCAATGTGGAGGTTATATACAGGGGGAACCAGTACAGAGTCAATGTGGAGGTTATATACAGGGGGAACCAGTACAGAGTCAATGTGGAGGTTATATACAGGGGGAACCAGTACAGAGTCAATGTGGAGGTTATATACAGGGGTACCAGTACAGAGTCAATGTGGAGGTTATATACAGGGGTACCAGTACAGAGTCAATGTGGAGGTTATATACAGGGGGAACCAGTACAGAGTCAATGTGGAGGTTATATACAGGGGGAACCAGTACAGAGTCAATGTGGAGGTTATATACAGGGGGAACCAGTACAGAGTCAATGTGGAGGTTATATACAGGGGGAACCAGTACAGAGTCAATGTGGAGGTTATATACAGGGGGAACCAGTACAGAGTCAATGTGGAGGTTATATACAGGGGGAACCAGTACAGAGTCAATGTGGAGGTTATATACAGGGGGAACCAGTACAGAGTCAATGTGGAGGTTATATACAGGGGGAACCAGTACAGAGTCAATGTGGAGGTTATATACAGGGGGAACCAGTACAGAGTCAATGTGGAGGTTATATACAGGGGGAACCAGTACAGAGTCAATGTGGAGGTTATATACAGGGGGAACCAGTACAGAGTCAATGTGGAGGTTATATACAGGGGGAACCAGTACAGAGTCAATGTGGAGGTTATATACAGGGGGAACCAGTACAGAGTCAATGTGGAGGTTATATACAGGGGGAACCAGTACAGAGTCAATGTGGAGGTTATATACAGGGGGTACCAGTACAGAGTCAATGTGGAGGTTATATACAGGGGGAACCAGTACAGAGTCAATGTGGAGGTTATATACAGGGGGAACCAGTACAGAGTCAATGTGGAGGTTATATACAGGGGGAACCAGTACAGAGTCAATGTGGAGGTTATATACAGGGGGAACCAGTACAGAGTCAATGTGGAGGTTATATACAGGGGGAACCAGTACAGAGTCAATGTGGAGGTTATATACAGGGGGAACCAGTACAGAGTCAATGTGGAGGTTATATACAGGGGGAACCAGTACAGAGTCAATGTGGAGGTTATATACAGGGGGAACCAGTACAGCGTCAATGTGGAGGTTATATACAGGGGGAACCAGTACAGAGTCAATGTGGAGGTTATATACAGGGGGAACCAGTACAGAGTCAATGTGGAGGTTATATACAGGGGGAACCAGTACAGAGTCAATGTGGAGGTTATATACAGGGGGAACCAGTACAGAGTCAATGTGGAGGTTATATACAGGGGGAACCAGTACAGAGTCAATGTGGAGGTTATATACAGGGGGAACCAGTACAGAGTCAATGTGGAGGTTATATACAGGGGGAACCAGTACAGAGTCAATGTGGAGGTTATATACAGGGGGAACCAGTACAGAGTCAATGTGGAGGTTATATACAGGGGGAACCAGTACAGAGTCAATGTGGAGGTTATATACAGGGGGAACCAGTACAGAGTCAATGTGGAGGTTATATACAGGGGGAACCAGTACAGAGTCAATGTGGAGGTTATATACAGGGGGAACCAGTACAGAGTCAATGTGGAGGTTATATACAGGGGGAACCAGTACAGAGTCAATGTGGAGGTTATATACAGGGGGAACCAGTACAGAGTCAATGTGGAGGTTATATACAGGGGGAACCAGTACAGAGTCAATGTGGAGGTTATATACAGGGGAACCAGTACAGAGTCAATGTGGAGGTTATATACAGGGGGAACCAGTACAGAGTCAATGTGGAGGTTATATACAGGGGGAACCAGTACAGAGTCAATGTGGAGGTTATATACAGGGGGAACCAGTACAGAGTCAATGTGGAGGTTATATACAGGGGGAACCAGTACAGAGTCAATGTGGAGGTTATATACAGGGGGAACCAGTACAGAGTCAATGTGGAGGTTATATACAGGGGGAACCAGTACAGAGTCAATGTGGAGGTTATATACAGGGGGAACCAGTACAGAGTCAATGTGGAGGTTATATACAGGGGGAACCAGTACAGAGTCAATGTGGAGGTTATATACAGGGGGAACCAGTACAGAGTCAATGTGGAGGTTATATACAGGGGGAACCCGTACAGAGTCAATGTGGAGGTTATATACAGGGGGAACCCGTACAGAGTCAATGTGGAGGTTATATACAGGGGGAACCCGTACAGAGTCAATGTGAGAGGGGCACATTGAGGTATTATGTGAGATAGTTTGTACATGTAGGTAGAGTTAATTAAAGTGACTATGCATAGATGACAACAGAGACTGGCAGTGGTGTGGAGAGGGGAGGTGGGGCAATATGAATAGTCTGGGTAGCCATTTGACTAGATGTCAGCCTCTCTTTCTCTCCCACTCGTCTCCATCTATCGCTCTCTCTCACCTGGTCTCTGGTTTTGATGTCTCTCTCTCTCCATCTATCTCTCACTCTCATCTGGTCCCTGGTTTTGATGTCTCTCTCTCTCATCTATTTCTCACTCTCACCTGGTCTCTGGTTTTGATGTCTCTCTCTCTCCATCTATCTCTCACTCTCACCTGGTCTCTGGTTTTGATGTCTCTCTCTCTCCATCTATCTCTCACTCTCACCTGGTCTCTGGTTTTGATGTCTCACTCTCACCTGGTCTCTGGTTTTGATGTCTCTCTCTCTCCATCTATCTCTCACTCTCACCTGGTCTCTGGTTTTGATGTCTCTCTCTCTCCATCTATCTCTCACTCTCACCTGGTCTCTGGTTTTGATGTCTCACTCTCACCTGGTCTCTGGTTTTGATGTCTCTCTCTCACCTGTTCTCTGGTTTTGATGTCTCTCTCTCACCTGGTCTTTGGTTTTGATGTCTCTCTCACCTGGTCTTTGGTTTTGATGTCTCTCTCTCACCTGGTCTTTGGTTTTGATGTCTCTCTCACCTGGTCTTTGGTTTTGATGTCTCTCTCACCTGGTCTTTGGTTTTGATGTCTCTCTCTCACCTGGTCTTTGGTTTTGATGTCTCTCTCTCACCTGGTCTTTGGTTTTGATGTCTCTCTCTCACCTGGTCTTTGGTTTTGATGTCTCTCTCTCACCTGTTCTCTGGTTTTGATGTCTCTCTCATCTGGTCCCTGGTTTTGATGTCTCTCTCTCACCTGGTCTCTGGTTTTGATGTCTCTCTCTCACCTGGTCTTTGGTTTTGATGTCTCTCTCTCACCTGGTCTCTGGTTTTGATGTCTCTCTCTCACCTGGTCTTTGGTTTTGAGGTCTCTCTCTCACCTGGTCTCTGGTTTTGATGTCTCTCTCTCACCTGTTCTCTGGTTTTGATGTCTCTCTCACCTGGTCTCTGGTTTTGATGTCTCTCTCTCACCTGGTCTTTGGTTTTGATGTCTCTCTCTCACCTGGTCTCTGGTTTTGATGTCTCTCTCTCACCTGGTCTTTGGTTTTGATGTCTCACTCTCACCTGGTCTTTGGTTTTGATGTCTCTCTCTCACCTGGTCTCTGGTTTTGATGTCTCTCTCACCTGGTCTTTGGTTTTGATGTCTCTCTCTCACCTGGTCTTTGGTTTTGATGTCTCTCTCTCACCTGGTCTCTGGTTTTGATGTCTCTCTCTCACCTGGTCTTTGGTTTTGATGTCTCACTCTCACCTGGTCTTTGGTTTTGATGTCTCTCTCTCACCTGGTCTTTGGTTTTGATGTCTCTCTCTCTCATCTACCTCTCTCTCTCACCTGGTCTCTGGTTTTGATGTCTCTCTCTCACCTGGTCTCTGGTTTTGATCTACCTCTCTCTCTCACCTGGTCTCTGGTTTTGATGTCTCTCTCTCACCTGGTCTCTGGTTTTGATGTCTCTCTCTCTCATCTATCTCTCACTCTCACCTGGTCTCTGGTTTTGATGTCTCTCTCTCTCATCTACCTCTCTCTCTCACCTGGTCTCTGGTTTTGATGTCTCTCTCTCACCTGGTCTCTGGTTTTGATCTACCGCTCTCTCTCACCTGGTCTCTGGTTTTGATGTCTCTCTCTCACCTGGTCTCTGGTTTTGATCTACCTCTCTCTCTCACCTGGTCTCTGGTTTTGATGTCTCTCTCTCACCTGGTCTCTGGTTTTGATCTACCTCTCTCTCTCACCTGGTCACTGGTTTTGATGTCTCTCTCTCACCTGGTCTCTGGTTTTGATGTCTCTCTCTCACCTGGTCTTTGGTTTTGATGTCTCACTCTCACCTGGTCTTTGGTTTTGATGTCTCTCTCTCACCTGGTCTTTGGTTTTGATGTCTCTCTCTCTCTCATCTACCTCTCTCTCTCACCTGGTCTCTGGTTTTGATGTCTCTCTCTCACCTGGTCTCTGGTTTTGATCTACCTCTCTCTCTCACCTGGTCTCTGGTTTTGATGCCTCACTCTCACCTGGTCTTTGGTTTTGATGTCTCTCTCTCACCTGGTCTCTGGTTTTGATGTCTCTCTCTCACCTGGTCTCTGGTTTTGATGTCTCTCTCTCTCATCTATCTCTCACTCTCACCTGGTCTCTGGTTTTGATGTCTCACTCTCACCTGGTCTTTGGTTTTGATGTCTCTCTCTCACCTGGTCTTTGGTTTTGATGTCTCACTCTCACCTGGTCTTTGGTTTTGATGTCTCTCTCTCACCTGGTCTTTGGTTTTGATGTCTCTCTCTCTGACGTAGGTTGTGACGATTCTCTCCGTCTCTTCTCTCAGTCTGGGGTAGGAGCCAAGCTGTGGAACAACACACAATGCTGCAGGTACTGACGGCACACATACACACACAATCACACACACATGCATGTACACACACACACACACATGCATGCACACACATACGTAAAATTGCACACACATGCATGCACACACACGCACACACAATCACACACACATGCATCAACACACACACACACACACACCTCTCTCTCACTCAGACACACACCATCCATCCAGCCAAACAGACACACCCCCTAGTGATTGACATGTGTAGGGGACAGACAGTTAGCATAGAGGGGTCATCCATCCAGCCAAACACACCCTCCCTAGTGATTGACATGTGTAGGGGACAGACAGTTAGCATAGAGGGGTCATCCATCCAGCCAAACACACAGCCCCTAGTGATTGACATGTGTAGGGGACAGACAGTTAGCATAGAGGGGTCATCCATCCAGCCAAACACACCCTCCCTAGTGATTGACATGTGTAGGGGACAGAGTGTTCAACATAGAGGGGTCATCCATCCAGCCAAACAGACACACCCCCTAGTGATTGACATGTGTAGGGGACAGAGTGTTCAACATAGAGGGGTCATCCATCCAGCCAAACACACCCTCCCTAGTGATTGACATGTGTAGGGGACAGAGTGTTCAACATAGAGGGGTCATCCATCCAGCCAAACAGACACACCCCCTAGTGATTGACATGTGTATGGGACAGAGTGTTCAACATAGAGGGGTCATCCATCCAGCCAAACAGACACACCCCCTAGTGATTGACATGTGTAGGGGACAGAGTGTTCAACATAGAGGGGTCATCCATCCAGCCAAACAGACACACCCCCTAGTGATTGACATGTGTATGGGACAGAGTGTTCAACATAGAGGGGTCATCCATCCAGCCAAACAGACACACCCCCTAGTGATTGACATGTGTAGGGGACAGACAGTTAGCATAGAGGGGTCATCCATCCAGCCAAACAGACACACCCCCTAGTGATTGACATGTGTATGGGACAGAGTGTTCAACATAGAGGGGTCATCCATCCAGCCAAACACACCCCCCCTAGTGATTGACATGTGTAGGGGACAGAGTGTTCAACATAGAGGGGTCATCCATCCAGCCAAACAGACACACCCCCTAGTGATTGACATGTGTAGGGGACAGAGTGTTCAACATAGAGGGGTCATCCATCCAGCCAAACAGACACCCCCTAGTGATTGACATGTGTAGGGGACAGACAGTTAGCATAGAGGGGTCATGCAGATAGGACATTGCTCCTGCTTGGTAGTATATCTGGTATAAACTAACATCAACCAGTTTGAATCTAGGAAAACCAGTTTAAACTAACACAAACTGGTTTGGGGCTAATTTGATCTGATTTAGGAGATTTTTATCTGGTTTCAGCAAGCATGCTCACAATACTGTCATCAATAACCCACAGGTATCCCAGCATGCTCACAATACTGTCATCAATATCCCACAGGTATCCCAGCATGCTCACAATACTGTCATCAATATCCCACAGGTATCCCAGCATGCTCACAATACTGTCATCAATAACCCACAGGTATCCCAGCATGCTCACAATACTGTCATTATAACCCACAGGTATCCCAGCATGCTCACAATACTGTCATCAATATCCCACAGGTATCCCAGCATGCTCACAATACTGTCATTATAACCCACAGGTATCCCAGCATGCTCACAATACTGTCATCAATATCCCACAGGTATCCCAGCACGCTCACAATACTGTCATCAATATCCCACAGGTATCCCAGCACGCTCACAATACTGTCATCAATATCCCACAGGTATCCCAGCATGCTCACAATACTGTCATCAATATCCCACAGGTATCCCAGCATGCTCACAATACTGTCATCAATATCCCACAGGTATCCCAGCATGCTCACAATACTGTCATCAATATCCCACAGGTATCCCAGCATGCTCACAATACTGTCATCAATAACCCACAGGTATCCCAAGCTAAGCACTAATGCCAATTGATTGATTTAGTGAAGGAGAGTCCAACTCTGTCTGCTGGTTTTATTATCTTCTCTCAACTTGTGTTCAGTTAAGACCTGGACAACCAGGTCAGGTCAGTTCAATAAGACCTGGACAACCAGGTCAGGGCAGTTCAATAAGACCTGGACAACCAGGTCATGGCAGTTCAATAAGATCTGGACAACCAGGTCAGGGCAGTTCAATAAGATCTGGACAACCAGGTCAGTTCAATAAGACCTGGACAACCAGGGCAGTTCAATAAGATCTGGACAACCAGGTCAGGGCAGTTCAATAAGACCTGGACAACCAGGTCATGGCAGTTCAATAAGATCTGGACAACCAGGTCAGTTCAATGAGACCTGGACAACCAGGTCAGGGCAGTTCAATAAGACCTGGACAACCAGGTCAGGGCAGTTCAATAAGACCTGGACAACCAGGTCATGGCAGTTCAATAAGATCTGGACAACCAGGTCAGTTCAATGAGACCTGGACAACCAGGTCAGGGCAGTTCAATAAGACCTGGACAACCAGGTCAGGGCAGTTCAATAAGACCTGGACAACCAGGTCAGAGCAGTTCAATAAGATCTGGACAACCAGGTCAGGGCAGTTCAAATAGACCTGGACAACCAGGTCAGGGCAGTTCATTAAGACCTGGACAACCAGGTCAGGGCAGTTCAATAAGACCTGGACAACCAGGTCAGGGCAATTCAATAAGATCTGGACAACCAGGTCAGGGCAGTTCAATAAGACCTGGACAACCAGGTCAGGGCAGTTCAATAAGACCTGGACAACCAGGTCAGGGCAGTTCAATAAGACCTGGACAACCAGGTCAGGGCAGTTCAATAAGACCTGGACAACCAGGGCAGTTCAATAAGACCTGGACAACCAGGTCAGGGCAGTTCAAGACCTGGAAGACCTGGACAACCAGGTCAGGGCAGTTCAATAAGACCTGGACAACCAGGTCAGTTCAATAAGATCTGGACAACCAGGTCAGGTCAGTTCAATAAGACCTGGACAACCAGGGCAGTTCAATAAGACCTGGACAACCAGGTCAGTTCAATAAGATCTGGACAACCACGTCAGGGCAGTAACTAACTAAACAGTCTGAATTGATCAATCTGAGAGAGGAGTGAAAACCTGCAGACATGAAATGAGTTTGACGCCTGTGATTTAGCATGTTAGCACAAGGTGAGTTAGGGAACAGAGGTGAGAGTCACAGAGAGGATTTAAAGACACAGCACGAACGTTCTGATTGGTCAAAAGTAGGGGTTGAGTGACTGGACATGGTTGGGTAAGCATAGGAAAGGATGTGTCACACAGAACGTCTTCCCCCTGAGCTACATAGGGGGAACGATAAAGACAAAGGCTTCGGGGCTGACGTTTTAAGCTGCGATAAGGGGAGGTGAGTGTTTTGATTGGGTAATCGAGGGAGAGGTGGGGTGAAGGGAGGTTGAAGCAACAATCACTGTGAGGAAGGGGGCGGGTGTAGAATCAGAGGGAGGGGCTGTTGGATTTAGGGGCAGAGGTCGCATTCCAGGCCGACTACATAGAGCCCCACAGTGGAGGTGTTGTAATACCCATAAAACCTAGTGGTCAAACAGGGAAAGGCTTCCAATTGTCTTTCCACCCTTCATTTTTCCAATAGGACATTTTTGAAACGCTTGAAATAAGGGCTGTGTTTTGTGTATGTTCACCCTGGTGTGACGTTCTGATAACCATGTCAATCTCTCTCGGACAAGGTGACTTTTATCAGTATATTCGGCTCTATTTACTCTCAGATTTGAAAATGCTGATTAGCATCAAAGTAGACATCATGCAAAACTACAAATCCCTGCAGGCTCCTGCCCGTCATCTCTAGATGACACCTTTGCTTTCAGGTATTGTGTCAAAACTTGCACAACACGGTTCACAGAATTGTCCATTTACACGGTTCACAGAATTGTCCATTTACACGGTTCACAGAATTGTCCATTTACACGGTTCACAGAATTGTCCATTTACACGGTTCACAGAATTGTCCATTTACACGGTTCACAGAATTGTCCATTTACACGGTTCACAGAATTGTCCATTTACACGGTTCACAGAATTGTCCATTTACACGGTTCACAGAATTGTCCATTTACACGGTTCACAGAATTGTCCATTTACAGAATTGTCCATTTACACAGAATTGTCCATTTACACGGTTCACAGAATTGTCCATTTACACGGTTCACAGAATTGTCCATTTACACGGTTCACAGAATTGTCCATTTACACGGTTCACAGAATTGTCCATTTACACGGTTCACAGAATTGTCCATTTACACGGTTCACAGAATTGTCCATTTACACGGTTCACAGAATTGTCCATTTACACGGTTCACAGAATTGTCCATTTACACGGTTCACAGAATTGTCCATTTACACGGTTCACAGAATTGTCCATTTACACGGTTCACAGAATTGTCCATTTACACGGTTCACAGAATTGTCCATTTACACGGTTCACAGAATTGTCCATTTACACGGTTCACAGAATTGTCCATTTACACGGTTCACAGAATTGTCCATTTACACGGTTCACAGAATTGTCCATTTACACGGTTCACAGAATTGTCCATTTACACGGTTCACAGAATTGTCCATTTACACGGTTCACAGAATTGTCCATTTACACGGTTCACAGAATTGTCCATTTACACGGTTCACAGAATTGTCCATTTACACGGTTCACAGAATTGTCCATTTACACGGTTCACAGAATTGTCCATTTACAGAAATGTTGCCAATTTATTCATGACTAAATGTATCTAACATGAGATAGTTAATCCAGAGATTCTTACCTTGGCCTGGATTCGGCAGACTGGTCCAGATCCTCATGGCGTTTGTAGTTCTTTACGATAAACATTTTAGCAGCTAAATAGCATTTCATTTTGGGGGAGGGGGGTAAATACAGGCGACTATATTGATAAAAGTCACCTTGTCCTAGAGAGATTTACGCGGTTATGAAAATGCCCCGCCAGGGTAAACCTATATGAAACACAGACATTATTTCAAGAGTTTCTAAAATCCTCTATGGGAAGAATGTATGGTGGGAAAATGATTGGAAACAGTTCCTTGTTTGACAGCTAGGTTTTATGGGTATTATGACTCACACTGTGGTACTCTCCTGCAGCCATTGCAGTGTATCAAACAATGTTTGCGTGCCACGTCACTGACTGTGCAGTCAGGCATCAGATTACTACATCATATGTTGTGGTTTGTTGTTAAATATGCTAAACACCTATCCAGGCGTTGTCTGTAATGTAGTCAGCCTGGAACACGGCTAGTGCTTATGGGGGGGGGGGGGTGACTATACAGACAGCAATAGTTCAACTCAGAGGGGTGAGGAGAAATGAAATCAATTGGGGAGAGTGGAGGGAGACGGGAAGGAGGGGTGGAGGGAGGGAGGGTGGAGGGAGATGAGAAGGAGGGGTGGAGGGAGGGAGGGTGGAGGGGTGAGACTAGCAGGAGAAGTGGTAGAAACACAGTTCTCTTCATTCTCTCCGTCCATCAATTTATTGGGTACGTTCCAATACTATCTCCTTCTTCCTAAAGTGTACACTCGTTCACTACTTCCCACAAATCTAAAAGCACTAGATCGGTGGAGGTATGTGGCTAGAGAGGGAGTTTCTACAGTCATTTCAGTCATTTCCTTGAAGGGAAGTGAACGAGTGCACTCTTTGGGAGTAAGGAAAGACAATCTGGAAGCAGCCGCTGTCCCCCTTCTCTCTTCCCTCATTCCTTGTATCCTTCCCTCTACTGTCCCTCTTCTCTCTTCCCTCCTTCCTTGTTTCCTTCCCTCCACTGTCCCTCTTCTCTCTTCCCTCCTTGTTTCCTTCCCTCCACTGTCCCTCTTCTCTCTTCCCTCCTTGTTTCCTTCCCTCCACTGTCCCTCTTCTCTCTTCCCTCCTTGTTTCCTTCCCTCCACTGTCCCTCTTCTCTCTTCCCTCCTTCCTTGTTTCCTTCCCTCCACTGTCCCTCTTCTCTCTTCCCTCCTTGTTTCCTTCCCTCCACTGTCCCTCTTCTCTCTTCCCTCCTTGTTTCCTTTACTCCACTGTCCCTCTTCTCTCTTCCCTCCCTCCTTGTTTCCTTCCCTCCACTGTCCCTCTTCTTTCTTCCCTCCTTCCTTGTATCCTTCCCTCCTCTGTCCCTCTTCTCTCTTCCCTCCTTCCTTGTATCCTTCCCTCCACTGTCCCTCTTCTCTCTTCCCTCCTTCCTTGTTTCCTTCCCTCCACTGTCCCTCTTCTCTCTTCCCTCCTTCCTTGTTTCCTTCCCTCCACTGTCCCTCTTCTCTCTTCCCTCCTTCCTTGTATCCTTCCCTCCACTGTCCCTCTTCTCTCTTCCCTCCTTCCTTGTTTCCTTCCCTCCACTGTCCCTCTTCTCTCTTCCCTCCTTGTTTCCTTCCCTCCACTGTCCCTCTTCTCTCTTCCCTCCTTCCTTGTTTCCTTCCCTCCACTGTCCCTCTTCTCTCTTCCCTCCTTCCTTGTTTCCTTCCCTCTTCTCTCTTCCCTCCTTCTTCCTTCCCTCCACTGTCCCTCTTCTCTCTTCCCTCCTTCCTTGTTTCCTTCCCTCCACTGTCCCTCTTCTCTCTTCCCTCCTTCCTTGTTTCCTTCCCTCCACTGTCCCTCTTCTCTCTTCCCTCCTTCCTTGTTTCCTTCCCTCAACTGTCCCTCTTCTCTCTTCCCTCCTTCCTTGTTTCCTTCCCTCCACTGTCCCTCTTCTCTCTTCCCTCCTTCCTTGTTTCCTTCCCTCCACTGTCCCTCTTCTCTCTTCCCTCCTTCCTTGTATCCTTCCCTCCACTGTCCCTCTTCTCTCTTCCCTCCTTCCTTGTTTCCTTCCCTCCACTGTCCCTCTTCTCTCTTCCCTCCTTGTTTCCTTCCCACCACTGTCCCTCTTCTCTCTTCCCTCCTTCCTTGTTTCCTTCCCTCCACTGTCCCTCTTCTCTCTTCCCTCCTTCCTTGTTTCCTTCCCTCTTCTCTCTTCCCTCCTTCTTTCCTTCCCTCCACTGTCCCTCTTCTCTCTTCCCTCCTTGTTTCCTTCCCACCACTGTCCCTCTTCTCTCTTCCCTCCTTCCTTGTTTCCTTCCCTCCACTGTCCCTCTTCTCTCTTCCCTCCTTCCTTGTTTCCTTCCCTCTTCTCTCTTCCCTCCTTGTTTCCTTCCCACCACTGTCCCTCTTCTCTCTTCCCTCCTTCCTTGTTTCCTTCCCTCCACTGTCCCTCTTCTCTCTTCCCTGCTTCCTTGTATCCTTCCCTCTTCTCTCTTCCCTCCTTCCTTGTTTCCTTCCCTCTTCTCTCTTCCCTCCTTCTTTCCTTCCCTCCACTGTCCCTCTTCTCTCTTCCCTCCTTGTTTCCTTCCCTCCACTGTCCCTCTTCTCTCTTCCCTCCTTCCTTGTTTCCTTCCCTCCACTGTCCCTCTTCTCTCTTCCCTCCTTCCTTGTATCCTTCCCTCCACTGTCCCTCTTCTCTCTTCCCTCCTTCCTTGTTTCCTTCCCTCCACTGTCCCTCTTCTCTCTTCCCTCCTTGTTTCCTTCCCACCACTGTCCCTCTTCTCTCTTCCCTCCTTCCTTGTTTCCTTCCCTCTTCTCTCTTCCCTCCTTCTTTCCTTCCCTCCACTGTCCCTCTTCTCTCTTCCCTCCTTGTTTCCTTCCCTCCACTGTCCCTCTTCTCTCTTCCCTCCTTCCTTGTTTCCTTCCCTCCACTGTCCCTCTTCTCTCTTCCCTCCTTCCTTGTTTCCTTCCCTCCACTGTCCCTCTTCTCTCTTCCCTCCTTCCTTGTATCCTTCCCTCCACTGTCCCTCTTCTCTCTTCCCTCCTTCCTTGTTTCCTTCCCTCCACTGTCCCTCTTCTCTCTTCCCTCCTTCCTTGTATCCTTCCCTCCACTGTCCCTCTTCTCTCTTCCCTCCTTCCTTGTTTCCTTCCCTCTTCTCTCTTCCCTCCTTCCTTGTTTCCTTCCCTCCACTGTCCCTCTTCTCTCTTCCCTCCTTGTTTCCTTCCCTCCACTGTCCCTCTTCTCTCTTCCCTCCTTCCTTGTTTCCTTCCCTCCACTGTCCCTCTTCTCTCTTCCCTCCTTCCTTGTATCCTTCCCTCCACTGTCCCTCTTCTCTCTTCCCTCCTTGTTTCCTTCCCTCCACTGTGATTCTTCTCTTTACCTTTCCGGTACACTTCTTGACGAGGGAGGTGAGCTCGGACAGGACGAGGTCCACGCATTTCAGACACGGCTCTTTCAGTTTAATGATCTGCTTTTTCACTATGGCCTCAAAGGCTAGGTCAGGGGTGAACAGGCCTGTTCTGGAGCATCGTGGGAGATGTAGTTTATCACGGTAGGGCAGGAGAAGGAGGAGCCAGGGAGTGGGAGGAGTCATTGAAGTGGGGAGGTGTCCGGAAGTGGGAGGGGTCCGTGAGTGGGACGGGTCATGGTGGGGAGGAGTCAGGGAAGTCCGGAAGGGAGAGAGGTAGGGGAGCAGTGAAGGAGAGAAATAAAATAAAAGAGAGAGATGAAGGGATAGAGGGAGAAGAACACAGAGAGAGAGAGAGAGAGAGAGAGAGAGAGAGAGAGAGAGAGAGAGAGAGAGAGAGAGAGAGATAAAAGGCATTTTGTTTAGTCAGTTAGTTCATACTGGCATCTGTTACTAAACTTTGACATCCACTACAAGGTGTGTGTGTGTGTGTGTGTGTGTGTGTGTGTGTGTGTGTGTGTGTGTGTGTGTGTGTGTGTGTGTGTGTGTGTGTGTGTGTGTGTGTGTGTGTGTGTGTGTGTGTGTGTGTGTCCGCACGCGTGTGTCAATCTGCAGTTTGTCTTCAGGTGGAACCAGAGACACGTGAGGAGAAACATAAACAGTCTCACACATCTCACAGCACAACACCCTGAAAACAGTAGAAGAAAGCTCCACATCGCCCCCCTGTGGCCAGGAGTAGCATGGCATGTCAGGCATTACAGGCTCCATGCTCCCTGGTGTGAAGTCTCCCCTAGGTACAGATCTAGGATCAGCTTCTCTTCCCCAATTCTAAACTAACCTAATCGTTAACCATTAGTGTGGAAAATGCTAAACTGACCCCAGATCAGCTTTTAGGGTCAACTTCACCCTACACAGTACCATGCAGTGCACTATCCTGGGGCCTAGATTAGCATGGTAGCATTAAAGGCTAGTTCCATAGCGCCCCCATGTGGCCTGGAGTAACATGACAGGGCATTACAGGCTCCATGCGGTGCACTATCCTGGGGCCGAGGTTAGCATGGTAGCATTAAAGGCTAGCTCCATAGCGCTCCCATGTGGCCTGGAGTAACATGACAGGGCTTTACAGGCTCCATGCAGCGAGGTACCTTATTGGTGCACTGGCGCACGGTGTTGATGAGCTCCTGGATCACCAGGTCCATACATTTCAGACACGGCTCTTTCAGCTTAATGATCTGCTTTTTCACTATGGCCTCAAAGGCTAGATCAGGGGTGAACAGGCCTGTTCTGGAGGGGGCACACAGACAGACAGACACACAGACATGTAGAGAGAGGCAGGTGGAAAGACAGACAGACAGATAGACAGAAATGTAGGTAAAAACTGACACACAGACATGTAGGCAGAGACAGACAGACACATATGTAGGCAGAGACAGACAGACAGACAGACAGACAGACAGACAGACAGACAGACAGACAGACAGACAGACAGACAGACAGACAGACAGACAGACAGACAGACAGACAGACAGACAGACAGACAGACAGACAGACAGACAGACAGACAGACAGACAGACAGACAGACAGACAGACAGACAGACAGACAGACAGACAGACAGACAGACAGACAGACACATAGAGATAGACACAGACAGGTAGATAGAGAGACAGATAGAGAGGTACATAGAGAGGGGAGACAGACAGGTATATATAGAGGTAGATAGAGACAGACAGGTAGATAGAGAGGGCGAAAGAGACAGACAGGTATATAGAGAGGTAGATAGAGACAGACAGGTATATAGAGAGGCAGACAGGTAGATAGAGAGGGAGATAGAGACAGACAGGTATATAGAGAGGTAGATAGAGACAGACAGGTATATGGAGAGGGAGATAGAGACAGACAGGTATATAGAGAAGTAGATAGAGACAGACAGGTATATAGAGAGGTAGATAGAGACAGACAGGTAGATAGTGAGGGAGATAGAGACAGACAGGTAGATAGAGAGGGAGATAGAGACAGACAGGTAGATGTCTGTCTGTCTGTACTTGCCTCACTCCATGGATGTTCTTGATGGCATAACTGATCTCTCTCCTCAACTCCTTCTCATCAAACTCCATCTGAACACAACACACAGAGGCGAAATCAGTGTGTGTGTTTTTGGTTTTACTAGGTACCAGACGTCCTCACATAGACAGTAAAACAAGGAACATTCTGAGAAGTGGGGACATTACGCCAGTCCTCACAAGGAAAAATACTATTTTAAGCTTAGGGTTTAGGGTTGGGGTTATGGTTAGGGTTAGGGTTTAGGGTTGGGGTTATGGTTAGGGTTTAAGGTTGGGGTTATGGTTAGGGTTAGGGTTTAGGGTTGGGGTTATGGTTAGGGTTTAAGGTTGGGGTTATGGTTAGGGTTAGGGTTTAGGGTTGGGGTTATGGTTAGGGTTAGGGTTAGGGTTTAAGGTTGGGGTTATGGTTAGGGTTAGGGTTTAGGGTTGGGGTTATGGTTAGGGTTTAAGGTTGGGGTTATGGTTAGGGTTAGGGTTTAGGGTTGGTGTTATGGTTAGGGTTTAAGGTTGGGGTTATGGTTAGGGTTTAGGGTTGGGGTTATGATTAGGGTTAGGGTTTAGGGTTGGGTTTACGGGTAGGGTTAGGGTTTAGGGATAGGGTTAGGTTTAGGGTTAGAGGTTAGGGTTAGGGTTAGGGTTTAGGGTTGGGTTTACGGTTAGGGTTTAGGGTTAGGGTTTAGGGTTAGGGTTTAGGGTTGGGTTTACGGTTAGGGTTTACGGTTAGGGTTTACGGTTAGGGTTGGGGTTTAGGGTTGGGTTTAGGGTTGGGTTTACGGTTAGGGTTTGGGTTTAGGGTTGGGGTTTAGGGTTGGGTTTACGGTTAGGGTTGGGGTTTAGGGTTGGGGTTTAGGGTTGGGGTTTACGCTTGGGTTTACGGTTAGGGTTTGGGTTTAGGGTTGGGGTTTAGGGTTGGGTTTATGGTTAGAATTTAGGGTTAGGGTTTAGGGTTAGGGTTTAGGGTTGGGGTTTAGGGTTGGGTTTACGGTTAGGGTTTAGGTTTAGGGTTAGGGTTTAGGGTTGGGTTTACGGTTATTGTTAGGGTTGGGTTTACGGTTTAGGGTTGGGGTTTAGGGTTGGGTTTAGGGTTGGGTTTACGGTTAGGGTTTAGGGTTGGGGTTTAGGGTTGGGTTTACGGTTAGGGTTGGGGTTTAGGGTTTAGGGTTGGGGTTTAGGGTTGGGTTTACGGTTAGGGTTGGGGTTTAGGGTTGGGTTTACGGTTGGGTTTACGGTTAGGGTTTGGGTTTAGGGTTGGGTTTACGGTTAGAGTTTAGGGTTAGGGTTTAGGGTTTAGGGTTAGGGTTTAGGGTTGGGGTTTAGGGTTGGGTTTACGTTTAGGGTTAGGGTTAGGGTTTGGGTTAAGGGTTGGGTTTACAGTTAGGGTTGGGGTTGGGGGTTAGGGTTAGAGTTGGGGTTGGGGTTTACGGTTAGGGATTTTGATTGGGAATACATTTTTGGGTCCCCACAAGGATAGTAAAACAATTTGTGTGTGTGTGTGTGTGTACCTTGACCAGTTCGAAGGGGAATCTCTCGTGGAAGATCCTGTTGATTCTAGCTCCTCCAGAGAGCTCCGCAGTATCCACCTGATCACCTGATCCCTCAATACGCTTCTCAAAGTCTACACCAAACTGCTGAACCATCCTACACACACACACACACACACACACACACACACACACACACACACACACACACACACACACACACACACACACACACACACACACACACACACACACACACACACACACACACACACACACACACACACACACACACACACACACACAGTCATATTACAAAAGTACTGACAGACAGATACAGTATATATATATGTGTGTGTGTGTGTTTATATACTGACTGCAGTAGGGCCTTGGTCTTGCGTGTGTGTGTTTATATACTGACTGCAGTAGGGCCTTGGTCTTGCGTGTGTGTGTGTGTTTATATACTGACTGCAGTAGGGCCTTGGTCTTGTGTGTGTGTGTGTGTGTTTATATACTGACTGCAGTAGGGCCTTGGTCTTGCGTGTTGGGTCGTCTGGTTTGAAGTTCTTGTATTCCTCCACCTCTTTCTCCAGAGAGAGAAGCTGGCTCTGGAGCTTACTACGTAACCCTGGCAACGTGTCCCGGATGTGGTTGGTCAGTTGCTGGAGGGAGAGGGGGGGGGGGAGATGGAGACAGAGTGGGAGAGAAAGATAGAGACAGAGTGAGAGAGAAAGATAGAGACAGAGTGAGAGAGAAAGATGGAGACAGAGTGAGAGAGAAAGATAGAGACAGGGTGGGAGAGAAAGATAGAGACAGAGTGGGAGAGAAAGATAGAGACAGGGTGAGAGAGAAAGATAGAGAGGGAGAGAAAGAGAAAGATAGAGACAGGGTGGGAGAGAAAGATGGAGACAGAGACAGAGTGAGAGAGAAAGAGAAAGATAGAGACAGGGTGGGAGAGAAAGATAGAGACAGGGTGGGAGAGAAAGATAGAGACAGGGTGGGAGAGAAAGATGGAGACAGGGTGGGAGAGAAAGATAGAGACAGAGTGAGAGAGAAAGATAGAGACAGGGTGGGAGAGAAAGAGAAAGATAGAGAGGGAGAGAGAGAGAAAAAGAGAAAGATAGTGAGAGAGAAAGAGAAAGATAGAGACAGGGTGGGAGAGAAAGAGAAAGATAGAGAGGGAGAGAAAGAGAAAAATAGAGACAGAGTGAGAGAGAAAGAGAAAGATAGAGACAGAGTGAGAGAGAAAGAGAAAGATAGAGACAGGGTGGGAGAGAAAGAGAAAGATAGAGAGGGAGAGAAAGAGAAAAATAGAGACAGGGTGGGAGAGAAAGAGAAAGATAGAGAGAGAGAGAAAGAGAAAGATTGAGAGAGAAAGAGAAAGATAGAGACAGGGTGGGAGAGAAAGATGGAGACAGGGTGGGAGAGAAAGATGGAGAGAAAGAGAAAGATAGAGAGGGAGAGAAAGAGAAAAATAGAGACAGGGTGGGAGAGAAAGAGAAAGATAGAGACAGAGAGAGAGAGAGAGAGACAGAGAGAGAGAGAGTAGTGTCGAGCGATTAACTGACATTTTCGTTTTTTGGGGGTTATAACTAATTGGCTGGCGTCGGTTCAATTACTTGAATTCCAAACAGTATTTTTTTTTGTTAGTCCAACACGCTGTTTCTCTAGAGAGAAATCAAATAATTCACAAATGATTCTCAAGTCAAAAAATATGTGGGACGCTGGGCTGAAGCAAATATTCAACCTAGTTCAGTGCAGAAACGTAATAATGAACTACAATGACCTTAACCCATTGCACCTGCTTTTTTCCCTAGACGGGTGAGAGAGGAAGAGGCGAAACGAGAGGGCTCACCCGCTAAAAATCTGTCCAAAATAAGCCCAATGCGTTTCTATGGGCAAAATATGCAGATCTGAAGCTTGTCGTCTCCATTCCTGCCTTTGGGACAACGACTCCCATTGTTAAAGCGGAGACATGAGCATCTCATCATTATCTACAGATCTCTGGACAGATAACCTTTTACACCCTGCTGGGTTAGACACACAGACCACGTGGAAGAGGAATGTACACAACGACAAGAGAGAGAGAGGACAGAGACAGTTTGTGAAAGTATGTCTTATCTACTTTGAAGAACTAGTCAAATGTTGATATAGTGTCTACATATCTAACCTGGTTGAGTGTTTTCTGTAGATGTGGTGTTCCCATGCGGTCAGCTATGTGTCTGTATCCTGGATGAGACAGGAAGAACTTCCTCTCTGCACCCAGAGCTGCTTTAATATCCTTCCTGCCGTCAATATCCTTCTGACTACGATTCACCACCCCGATGTAACCTGGAGAGGAGGAGAGGTGGTTGTTACCCTGTTATAACCTGGAGGGAGCAGCTTATAACAGGTGTGTGTGTGTGTGTGTGTGTGTGTGTGTGTGTGTGTGTGTGTGTGTGTGTGTGTGTGTGTGTGTGTGTGTGTGTGTGTGTGTGTGTGTGTGTGTGTGTGTGTGTGTGTGTGTGTGTGTGTGTGTGTGTGTGTGTGTGTGTGTGTGTGTCACCCCTTCGTAGCGGCAGTAGTTTATTCTCTAGAATGTCCCGTGCGTCCGTCCCCTCATCCATCAGGTCCAGCTTGGTGATCACTCCGATGGTGCGTAACCCTGGAAACACATAGGTCAACACAGGTCGTCGCCGTGGCAACTTTCCACTCTTTCCACTCTCTCTCCATCCCATTATATGAAAAGATCAGGTAAGAGTTTGACCACTTTTATGCAGCGAAAACAGACAAATATTTCCAAATCGGATTTTAGTAACCACATTGTGGGCCTGTTAGAACACATACAACATAACAGATTTGCCTGACACACACACATACAAACGTAACCTCTCTACACACACTCTGCCCCCCCTCCTTACCTTGAGGGTCGACCTCCTTAGAAATCTTGAGAGCATCAGAGTTGGCCAGATCCTGGTTAGCTGGAGTCACAGCCAGGATCAGACAGGATTCTTTAGTTATGAACTGCATATAACAGAATCAGACAGGATTGTTTAGTTATGAACTGCATATAACAGTGTCAGACAGGATTCTTTAGTTATGAACTGCATATAACAGAATCAGACAGGATTCTTAAGATAGTAACTGCATATAACAGTGTCAGACAGGATTCTTTAGTTAGTAACTGCACATAACAGTGTCAGACAGGATTATTTAGTTATGAACTGCATATAACAGTGTCAGACAGGATTCTTTAGTTATGAACTGCATATAACAGTGTCAGACAGGATTATTAAGTTAGTAACTGCATATAACACAATCAGACAGGATTCTTTAGTTAGTAACTGCACATAACAGTGTCAGACAGGATTCTTTAGTTAGTAACTGCACATAACATTTTCAGACAGGAAAATTTAGTTATTAAGTGCATAGAATATATACATTTTAGTACATAACATAGAAGACAAGACTATATTACTTTAAAGAGGCAATCAGCAGTTGAAACAATAATAAAGCTCTCGACTGACTCATGTTTCAGTCAAAAGCTGGGCCTGGAGTAATGTAACCCCTCTCAAATTCATAGTCAGAGCTATGGATGCAAAGACTGACCGTCCAGGATATCAACATGATCGTTGTAGCCATGTTATGAGGCCATATAGAGTTTGTTTACATTTACATTGTTTACAACATTAACAACAGTAAAACAATCTTCTCTTCTGGGATCTGATGCAGTGTGACAGTTGAACTGAGCTCAGGAAGCACTAACACCTTATATTCAATATGTCAATATGTACATATCATTCACTTATACGTCCAAAAATGGATGTAGCACCTGTAGATTGCCCCCTAAACATATATTTAATTACCCCCTTTCTCTTTCCCTTTAACATATACTTAATTACCCCCTTTCCCTTTAACATATACTTAATTACCCCCTTTCTCTTTCCCTTTAACATATACTTAATTACCCCCTTTCTCTTTCCCTTTAACATATACTTAATTACCCCCTTTCCCTGTAACATATACTTAATTACCCCCTTTCTCTTTCCCTTTAACATATACTTAATTACCCCTTTTCTCTTTCCCTTTAACATATACTTAATTACCCCCTTTCCCTTTAACATATACTTAATTACCCCTTTTCTCTTTCCCTTTAACATATACTTAATTACCCCCTTTCCCTTTAACATATACTTAATTACCCCCTTTCCCTTTAACATATACTTAATTACCCCTTTTCCCTTTAACATATACTTAATTACCCCTTTTCTCTTTAACATATACTTAATTACCCCCTTTCCCTTTAACATATACTTAATTACCCCCTTTCCCTGTAACATATACTTAATTACCCCCTTTCTCTTTCCCTTTAACATATACTTAATTACCCCTTTTCTCTTTCCCTTTAACATATACTTAATTACCCCCTTTCCCTTTAACATATACTTAATTACCCCTTTTCCCTTTAACATATACTTAATTACCCCCTTTCCCTTTAACATATACTTAATTACCCCTTTTCTCTTTAACATATACTTAATTACCCCTTTTCTCTTTAACATATACTTAATTACCCCCTTTCCCTTTAACATATACTTAATTACCCCCTTTCCCTTTAACATATACTTAATTACCCCTTTTCTCTTTCCCTTTAACATATACTTAATTACCCCCTTTCTCTTTCCCTTTAACATATACTTAATTACCCCTTTTCTCTTTCCCTTTAACATATACTTAATTACCCCCTTTCTCTTTCCCTTTAACATATACTTAATTACCCCTTTTCTCTATCCCTGTAACATATACTTAATTACCCCCTTTCTCTTTCCCTTTAACATATACTTAATTACCCCTTTTCTCTTTCCCTTTAACATATACTTAATTACCCCTTTTCTCTTTCCCTTTAACATATACTTAATTACCCCCTTTCTCTTTCCCTTTAACATATACTTAATTACCCCCTTTCCCTGTAATATATACTTAATTACCCCCTTTCTCTTTCCCTTTAACATATACTTAATTACCCCTTTTCTCTTTCCCTTTAACATATACTTAATTACCCCCTTTGTCTTTCCCTTTAACATATACTTAATTACCCCCTTTCTCTTTCCCTGTAACATATACTTAATTACCCCCTTTCCCTGTAACATATACTTAATTACCCCCTTTCTCTTTAACATATACTTAATTACCCCCTTTCCCTTTAACATATACTTAATTACCCCCTTTCTCTTTAACATATACTTAATTACCCCTTTCTCTTTAACATATACTTAATTACCCCCTTTCTCTTTAACATATACTTAATTACCCCCTTTCCCTTTCCCTGTAACATATACTTAATTACCCCTTTCCTTTAACATATACTTAATTACCCCTTTCTCTTTCCCTTTAACATATACTTAATTACCCCTTTCCCTTTAACATATACTTAATTACCCCCTTTCCCTTTAACATATACTTAATTACCCCTTTCCCTTTAACATATACTTAATTACCCCTTTCTCTTTCTCTTTAACATATACTTAATTACCCCTTTCCTGTAACATATACTTAATTACCCCTTTCCCTTTAACATATACTTAATTACCCCCTTTCCCTTTAACATATACTTAATTACCCCTTTCCTTTAACATATACTTAATTACCCCCTTTCTCTTTCTCTTTAACATATACTTAATTACCCCCTTTCCCTGTAACATATACTTAATTACCCCCTTTCCTTTAACATATACTTAATTACCCCCTTTCCTTTAACATATACTTAATTACCCCTTTCCCTTTAACATATACTTAATTACCCCCTTTCTCTTTAACATATACTTAATTACCCCTTTCTCTTTCTCTTTAACATATACTTAATTACCCCCTTTCCCTGTAACATATACTTAATTACCCCCTTTCCCTTTAACATATACTTAATTACCCCCTTTCCCTGTAACATATACTTAATTACCCCCTTTCTCTTTAACATATACTTAATTACCCCCTTTCCCTGTAACATATACTTAATTACCCCCTTTCCCTGTAACATATACTTAATTACCCCTTTCCTTTAACATATACTTAATGACCCCTTTCTCTTTAACATATACTTAATTACCCCTTTCCCTTTAACATATACTTAATTACCCCTTTCCCTTTAACATATAATTAATTACCCCCTTTCTCTTTAACATATACTTAATTACCCCCTTTCCCTTTAACATATACTTAATTACCCCTTTCCCTTTAACATATACTTAATTACCCCCTTTCCCTTTAACATATATTTAATTACCCCCTTTCCCTTTAACATATACTTAATTACCCCTTTCCCTGTAACATATACTTAATTACCCCCTTTCCCTTTCTCTTTAACATATACTTAATTACCCCCTTTCCCTTTAACATATACTTAATTACCCCCTTTCTCTTTAACATATACTTAATTACCCCCTTTCCCTTTAACATATACTTAATTACCCCCTTTCTCTTTAACATATACTTAATTACCCCTTTCCCTTTAACATATACTTAATTACCCCTTTCTCTTTAACACATACTTAATTACCCCTTTCCCTTTAACATATACTTAATTACCCCTTTCCCTTTAACATATTCTTAATTACCCCCTTTCTCTTTAACATATACTTAATTACCCTCTTTCCCTTTAACATATACTTAATTACCCCCTTTCCCTTTCTCTTTAACATATACTTAATTACCCCCTTTCTCTTTAACATATACTTAATTACCCCTTTTCTCTTTAACATATACTTAATTACCCCCTTTCCCTTTAACATATACTTAATTACCCCCTTTCCCTTTAACATATACTTAATTACCCCCTTTCTCTTTAACATATACTTAATTACCCCCTTTCATTTAACATATACTTAATTACCCTCTTTCCCTTTCTCTTTAACATATACTTAATTACCCCCTTTCCCTTTAACATATACTTAATTACCCCCTTTCCCTTTCTCTTTAACATATACTTAATTACCCCTTTCCCTTTAACATATACTTAATTACCCCCTTTCTCTTTCTCTTTAACATATACTTAATTACCCCCTTCCCTGTAACATATACTTAATTACCCCCTTTCTCTTTCTCTTTAACATATACTTAATTACCCCCTTTCCTGTAACATATACTTAATTACCCCTTTCTCTTTAACATATACTTAATTACCCCTTTTCTCTTTAACATATACTTAATTACCCCTTTCCCTTTAACATATACTTAATTACCCCTTTCTCTTTCCCTTTAACATATACTTAATTACCCCCTTTCCTTTAACATATACTTAATTACCCCTTTCTCTTTAACATATACTTAATTACCCCTTTCTCTTTAACATATACTTAATTACCCCTTTCCTTTAACATATACTTAATTACCCCCTTTCTCTTTAACATATACTTAATTACCCCCTTTCCCTTTAACATATACTTAATTACCCCCTTTCCTTTAACATATACTTAATTACCCCTTTCCCTTTCTCTTTAACATATACTTAATTACCCCTTTCCCTTTAACATATACTTAATTACCCCTTTCCCTTTAACATATACTTAATTACCCCTTTCCCTTTAACATATACTTAATTACCCCCTTTCTCTTTAACATATACTTAATTACCCCTTGCCCTTTAACATATACTTAATTACCCCTTTCTCTTTAACATATACTTAATTACCCCCTTTCCCTTTCTCTTTAACATATACTTAATTACCCCCTTTCCCTTTAACATATACTTAATTACCCCCTTTCCTTTAACATATACTTAATTACCCCCTTTCCCTTTAACATATACTTAATTACCCCCTTTCCTTTAACATATACTTAATTACCCCTTTCTCTTTAACATATACTTAATTACCCCCTTTCCTTTCTCTTTAACATATACTTAATTACCCCTTTCCCTTTAACATATACTTAATTACCCCCTTTCCTTTCTCTTTAACATATACTTAATTACCCCTTTCCCTTTAACATATACTTAATTACCCCCTTTCCCTTTAACATATACTTAATTACCCCTTTCCCTTTAACATATACTTAATTACCCCCTTTCCCTTTAACATATACTTAATTACCCCTTTCCTTTAACATATACTTAATTACCCCCTTTCTCTTTAACATATACTTAATTACCCCCTTTCCTTTAACATATACTTAATTACCCCCTTTCTCTTTAACATATACTTAATTACCCCCTTTCATTTAACATATACTTAATTACCCCCTTTCCTTTAACATATACTTAATTACCCCCTTTCCCTTTCTCTTTAACATATACTTAATTACCCCTTTCCCTTTAACATATACTTAATTACCCCCTTCCCTTTCTCTTTAACATATACTTAATTACCCCTTTCCCTTTAACATATACTTAATTACCCCCTTTCTCTTTCTCTTTAACATATACTTAATTACCCCTTTCCCTGTAACATATACTTAATTACCCCCTTTCTCTTTCTCTTTAACATATACTTAATTACCCCCTTTCCCTGTAACATATACTTAATTACCCCTTTCTCTTTAACATATACTTAATTACCCCTTTTCTCTTTAACATATACTTAATTACCCCTTTTCCCTTTAACATATACTTAATTACCCCCTTTCCCTTTAACATATACTTAATTACCCCCTTTCTCTTTCTCTTTAACATATACTTAATTACCCCTTTCCCTGTAACATATACTTAATTACCCCCTTTCCCTTTAACATATACTTAATTACCCCTTTCCCTTTAACATATACTTAATTACCCCCTTTCCTTTAACATATACTTAATTACCCCTTTCTCTTTAACATATACTTAATTACCCCCTTTCTCTTTCTCTTTAACATATACTTAATTACCCCCTTTCCCTGTAACATATACTTAATTACCCCCTTTCCTTTAACATATACTTAATTACCCCTTTCCCTGTAACATATACTTAATTACCCCCTTTCTCTTTAACATATACTTAATTACCCCCTTTCCCTGTAACATATACTTAATTACCCCCTTTCCCTGTAACATATACTTAATTACCCCCTTTCCCTTTAACATATACTTAATGACCCCTTTCTCTTTAACATATACTTAATTACCCCTTTCCCTTTAACATATACTTAATTACCCCTTTCCCTTTAACATATAATTAATTACCCCTTTCTCTTTAACATATACTTAATTACCCCTTTCCCTTTAACATATACTTAATTACCCCTTTCCCTTTAACATATACTTAATTACCCCTTTCCCTTTAACATATATTTAATTACCCCCTTTCCTTTAACATATACTTAATTACCCCCTTTCCCTGTAACATATACTTAATTACCCCCTTTCCTTTCTCTTTAACATATACTTAATTACCCCTTTCCTTTAACATATACTTAATTACCCCTTTCTCTTTAACATATACTTAATTACCCCCTTTCCCTTTAACATATACTTAATTACCCCCTTTCTCTTTAACATATACTTAATTACCCCCTTTCCCTTTAACATATACTTAATTACCCCCTTTCTCTTTAACACATACTTAATTACCCCCTTTCCTTTAACATATACTTAATTACCCCCTTTCCTTTAACATATTCTTAATTACCCCTTTCTCTTTAACATATACTTAATTACCCTCTTTCCTTTAACATATACTTAATTACCCCCTTTCCTTTCTCTTTAACATATACTTAATTACCCCTTTCTCTTTAACATATACTTAATTACCCCTTTTCTCTTTAACATATACTTAATTACCCCCTTTCCCTTTAACATATACTTAATTACCCCTTTCCTTTAACATATACTTAATTACCCCCTTTCTCTTTAACATATACTTAATTACCCCTTTTCATTTAACATATACTTAATTACCCTCTTTCCTTTCTCTTTAACATATACTTAATTACCCCTTTCCCTTTAACATATACTTAATTACCCCCTTTCTCTTTCTCTTTAACATATACTTAATTACCCCTTTCCCTTTAACATATACTTAATTACCCCCTTTCTCTTTCTCTTTAACATATACTTAATTACCCCCTTTCCCTGTAACATATACTTAATTACCCCTTTCTCTTTAACATATACTTAATTACCCCTTTCCTCTTTAACATATACTTAATTACCCCCTTTCCCTTTAACATATACTTAATTACCCCTTTCTCTTTCCCTTTAACATATACTTAATTACCCCCTTTCCCTTTAACATATACTTAATTACCCCCTTTCTCTTTAACATATACTTAATTACCCCCTTTCTCTTTAACATATACTTAATTACCCCTTTCCCTTTAACATATACTTAATTACCCCCTTTCTCTTTAACATATACTTAATTACCCCCTTTCCCTTTAACATATACTTAATTACCCCCTTTCCCTTTAACATATACTTAATTACCCCTTTCCTTTCTCTTTAACATATACTTAATTACCCCCTTTCCCTTTAACATATACTTAATTACCCCTTTCCTTTAACATATACTTAATTACCCCCTTTCCTTTAACATATACTTAATTACCCCTTTCTCTTTAACATATACTTAATTACCCCTTTCCCTTTAACATATACTTAATTACCCCCTTTCTCTTTAACATATACTTAATTACCCCCTTTCCTTTCTCTTTAACATATACTTAATTACCCCCTTTCCTTTAACATATACTTAATTACCCCCTTCCCTTTAACATATACTTAATTACCCCTTTCCCTTTAACATATACTTAATTACCCCTTTCCCTTTAACATATACTTAATTACCCCCTTTCTCTTTAACATATACTTAATTACCCCCTTTCCTTTCTCTTTAACATATACTTAATTACCCCTTTCCCTTTAACATATACTTAATTACCCCTTTCCCTTTCTCTTTAACATATACTTAATTACCCCCTTTCCCTTTAACATATACTTAATTACCCCTTTCCTTTAACATATACTTAATTACCCCCTTTCCCTTTAACATATACTTAATTACCCCTTTCCTTTAACATATACTTAATTACCCCTTTCCCTTTAACATATACTTAATTACCCCTTTCTCTTTAACATATACTTAATTACCCCTTTCCCTTTAACATATACTTAATTACCCCTTTCTCTTTAACATATACTTAATTACCCCCTTTTCATTTAACATATACTTAATTACCCTCTTTCCTTTCTCTTTAACATATACTTAATTACCCCCTTTCCTTTAACATATACTTAATTACCCCTTTCCCTTTCTCTTTAACATATACTTAATTACCCCTTTCCCTTTAACATATACTTAATTACCCCCTTTCTCTTTCTCTTTAACATATACTTAATTACCCCTTTCCTGTAACATATACTTAATTACCCCCTTTCTCTTTCTCTTTAACATATACTTAATTACCCCCTTTCCCTGTAACATATACTTAATTACCCCCTTTCTCTTTAACATATACTTAATTACCCCTTTTCTCTTTAACATATACTTAATTACCCCCTTTCCCTTTAACATATACTTAATTACCCCCTTTCTCTTTCCCTTTAACATATACTTAATTACCCCCTTTCCCTTTAACATATACTTAATTACCCCCTTTCTCTTTAACATATACTTAATTACCCCCTTTCTCTTTAACATATACTTAATTACCCCTTTCCCTTTAACATATACTTAATTACCCCCTTTCTCTTTAACATATACTTAATTACCCCTTTCCTTTAACATATACTTAATTACCCCCTTTCCTTTAACATATACTTAATTACCCCCTTTCCTTTCTCTTTAACATATACTTAATTACCCCCTTTCCCTTTAACATATACTTAATTACCCCCTTTCCCTTTAACATATACTTAATTACCCCCTTTCCCTTTAACATATACTTAATTACCCCCTTTCTCTTTAACATATACTTAATTACCCCCTTTCCCTTTAACATATACTTAATTACCCCTTTCTCTTTAACATATACTTAATTACCCCCTTTCCCTTTCTCTTTAACATATACTTAATTACCCCTTTCCCTTTAACATATACTTAATTACCCCCTTTCCTTTAACATATACTTAATTACCCCCTTTCCCTTTAACATATACTTAATTACCCCTTTCCCTTTAACATATACTTAATTACCCCCTTTCTCTTTAACATATACTTAATTACCCCTTTCCTTTCTCTTTAACATATACTTAATTACCCCCTTTCCCTTTAACATATACTTAATTACCCCTTTCCTTTCTCTTTAACATATACTTAATTACCCCCTTTCCCTGTAACATATACTTAATTACCCCTTTCTCTTTAACATATACTTAATTACCCCCTTTCCCTTTAACATATACTTAATTACCCCCTTTCCCTTTCTCTTTAACATATACTTAATTACCCCATTGCCCTTTAACATATACTTAATTACCCCTTTCTCTTTAACATATACTTAATTACCCCCTTTCCCTTTAACATATACTTAATTACCCCTTTCTCTTTAACATATACTTAATTACCCCTTTCCCTTTAACATATACTTAATTACCCCCTTTCTCTTTAACATATACTTAATTACCCCCTTTCTCTTTAACATATACTTAATTACCCCCTTTCTCTTTAACATATACTTAATTACCCCTTTCCCTGTAACATATACTTAATTACCCCCTTTCTCTTTAACATATACTTAATTACCCCTTTCCCTGTAACATATACTTAATTACCCCTTTCTCTTTAACATATACTTAATTACCCCTTTTCTTTAACATATACTTAATTACCCCCTTTCCTTTAACATATACTTAATTACTTTAACATGTACTTTATTACTCTTTGGATATGAACTACACACAACATAGAAGATATACTATATTACTTTAATATTTAAAGTGTATAGAGAATAGAGTGCCATCTGGTCAAAAGTAGTGCACTATCTAGGGAATAGGGTGCCATCTGGTCAAAAGTAGTGCACTATCTAGGGAATAGGGTGCCATTCTAGTCAAAAGTAGTGCACTATCTAGGGAATAGGGTGCCATTCTAGTCAAAAGTAGTGTACTATCTAAGGAATAGGATGCCATTTTGGGAATAGGGTGCCATTTGGGACCGTAACCACAGTCTCTGACCTGCATCAGCATGTCTCTGATCTGGTGCTCGATGTCGACTGGCTGGTCTCCCACCGCTACCTTAGTCATCCCTGGTAGATCTATAAGAGTCAGGTTTAACACTGAGGAGGGAGGGAGGGATGGGAGTAGGGAGAGAGGGATGGGAGTAGGGAGAGAGGGATGGGAGTAGGGAGAGGGAGAGAGGAAGGGAGGATGTGTGGGAAAGGGGGGAGGATAGAGGGAGGGAGAGAGAGAAGGGGGAGGGAGAGAGAGAGGGAGAGAGAGAGAGAGAGAGAGAGAGAGAGAGAGAGAGAGAGACAGGGAGAGAGAGAGAAACAGAGAGAGAGACAGAGAGAGACAGACAGAGAGACAGACAGACAGACAGAGAGAAAGAGAACGAGGGAGAGAGATTAAATTATTAAATTAAAATGGAAAATGTATTTGCTCATTGTACATCAATCTACAGAGAGGGAGGTTTACACTGTAACAGGGGTGTTCACAAAGAGCTGAAGATGGGCCTTGGGATGAGAGATGTGTACCTAACCTGACCTGAGAGATGTGTACCTGAGAGATGTGTACCTAACCTGAATCTGTGTACCTAACCTAACTTGAGAGATGTGTACATAACCTGACCTGAGAGATGTGTACATAACCTGACATGAGAGCTGTGTACCTAACCTAACTCGAGAGATGTGTACATAACCTGACCTGAGAGATGTGTACATAACCTGACCTGAGAGATGTGTACATAACCTGACCTGAGAGATGTGTACATAACTGAACTTGAGAGATGTGTACCTAAACTAACCAGGGAGATGTGTACCCAACCTAACCTGAGAGCTGTGTAACTAACCCGAGAGATGTGTACCTAGCCTAACCTGAGAGATGTGTACATAACCTGAGAGCTGTGTAACTAACCCGAGAGATGTGTACCTAACCTAACCTGAGAGATGTGTACCTAACCTAACCTGAGACATGTGTACCCAACCCGAGAGATGTGTACCTAACCTAACCTGAGAGATGTGTACATAACCTAACATGAGAGATGTGTACCTAACCTGGCCTGAGAGATGTGTACCTAACCTAACCTGAGAGATGTGTACCCAATCTAACCTGAGAGATGTGTACCTAACCTGGTCTGAGATATGTGTACCTAACCTAACTTGAGAGAAGTGTACCTAACCTGACATGAGAGCTGTGTACCTAACCTAACCTGAGAGATGTGTAAGTAACCTGAGAGATGTGTACCTAGCCTGGCCCGAGAGATGTGTACCTAACCTAGCCCGGGAGATGTGTACATAACCTGAACTGAGAGATGTGTACCTAACCTGAACTGAGAGATGTATACCCAACCTAACCTGGGAGATGTGTACCTAACCTAACCTGAGAGATGTGTACCTAACCTAACCTGAGAGATGTGTACCTAACCTGAGAGATGTGTACCTAACCTAACCCAAGAGAGGTGTAACTAACCCGGGAGATGTGTACCTAACCTAACCTGAGAGATGTGTACCTAACCTAACCTGAGAGATGTGTACCCGGTCTAACCTGAGAGATGTGTACCTGACCTAACCTGAGAGATGTGTACCCGATCTAACCTGAGAGATGTGTACCTAACCTGATCTGAGAGGTGTATATCTAACCTAACCTGAGAGATGTGTACCTAACCTAACCTGAGACATGTGTACCCAACCCGAGAGATGTGTACCTAACCTAACCTGAGAGATGTGTACCTAACCTAACTTGAGAGACGTGTACCTAACCTGACATGAGAGCTGTGTACCTAACCTAACCTGAGACATGTGTACCCAACCCGAGAGATGTGTACCTAACCTAACCTGAGAGATGTGTACCTAACCTAACTTGAGAGACGTGTACCTAACCTGACATGAGAGCTGTGTACCTAACCTGACATGAGAGATGTGTAACTAACCTGAACTGAGAGATGAGTACCTAGTCTGACCTGAGAGATGTGTACCTAACCTAACATGAGAGATGTGTACATAACTTGACCTGAGAGATGTGTACCTAGTCTGACCTGAGAGATGTGTACCTAACCCAAGAGGTATGTACCTAACCTGACCTGAGAGATGTGTACCTAACATGAGAGATGTGTACCTAACCTGAGAGATGTGTACCTAACCTAACCTGAGAGGTGTGTACCTAACATGAGAGATGTGCACCTAGCCTGAGAGATGTGTACCTAGCCTGAGAGATGTGTACCTAACCTAACTTGAGAGATGTGTACCTATCCTAACCTGAGAGATGTGTACCTAACCTAACTTGAGAGATGTGTACCTAACCTAACCGGATAGATGTGTACCTAGCCTAACCCAATAGATGTGTACCTAACCTAACCTGAGAGATGTGTACCTAGCCTAACCTGAGAGATGTGTACCTAACCTAACCTGAGAGATGTGTACCTAGCCTAACCCGAGAGATGTGTACCTAACCTGGCCTGAGACATGTGTACCTAGCCTAACCTGAGAGATGTGTACCTAGCCTAACCTGAGACATGTGTACCTAACCTAACCTGAGACATGTGTACCTAACCTAACTTGGGAGATGTGTACCTATCCTAACCTGAGAGATGTGTACCTAACCTAACCTGAGAGATGTGTACCTAGCCTAACCTGAGAGATGTGTACCTAGCCTAACCTGAGACATGTGTACCTAACCTAACCTGAGAGATGTGTACCTATCCTAACCTGAGACATGTGTACCTAACCTAACCCGAGAGATGTGTACCTAACCTGGCCTGAGAGTTGTGTACCTAACCTAACCTGAGAGATGTGTACCTAACCTAACCTGAGACATGTGTACCCAACCCGAGAGTTGTGTACCTAACCTAACCTGAGAGATGTGTACCCAATCTAACCTGAGAGATGTGTACCTAACCTGGCCTGAGAGATGTGTACCTAATCTAACTTGAGAGACGTGTACCTAACCTGACATGAGAGCTGTGTACCTAACCTGACATGAGAGCTGTGTACCTAACCTAAATTGAGAGCTGTGTACCTAACCTAACTTGGGAGATGTGTACCTATCCTAACCTGAGACATGTGTACCTAACCTAACCTGAGACATGTGTACCTAACCTAACCTGAGAGATATGGACCAAACCCGACCACTGACTGTCGCAGAACATACGATCTCATTGTAGATTTTGGTTACAAGAAAATCATAGGAGACTGGTAGGGAGTATCTGATAGACTCAGTCCTAGATATATCAGTGAACCTTGGGAGACTGGTAGGGAGTATCTGATAGACTCAGTCCTAGATATATCAGTGAACCTTGGGAGACTGGTAGGGAGTATCTGATAGACTCAGTCCTAGATATATCAGTGAACCTTGGGAGACTGGTAGGGAGTATCTGATAGACTCAGTCCTAGATATATCAGTGAACCTTGGGAGACTGGTAGGGAGTATCTGATAGACTCAGTCCTAGATATATCAGTGAACCTTGGGAGACTGATAGGGAGTATCTGATAGTCCTAGATATATCAGTGAACCTTGGAAGCAATAGGAGATCAGGAACAGGAGACAGAGTCAATGCAACAGCTGTTCTCACGCCATTCGCTACAGTAACAACATGGAACTAGACTATAGTAACAACATGGAACTAGACTATAGTAACATGGAACTAGACTATAGTAACAGTATGGAACTAGACTATAGTAACATGGAACTAGACTACAGTAACAACATGGAACTAGACTATAGTAACAACATGGAACTAGACTATAGTAACAACATGGAACTAGACTATAGTAACAACATGGAACTAGACTATAGTAACAACATGGAACTAGACTATAGTAACATGGAACTAGACTATAGTAACAACATGGAACTAGACTATAGTAACAACATGGAACTAGACTATAGTAACATGGAACTAGACTACAGTAACAACATGGAACTAGACTATAGTAACAACATGGAACTAGCCTATAGTAACAATATGGAACTAGACTATAGTAACAGCATGGAACTAGACTATAGTAACATGGAACTAGACTATAGTAACATGGAACTAGACTATAGTAACATGGAACTAGACTATAGTAACAGTATGGAACTAGACTATAGTAACATGGAACTAGACTATAGTAACAACATGGAACTAGACTATAGTAACATGGAACTAGACTACAGTAACAAAATGGAACTAGACTATAGTAACATGGAACTAGACTATAGTAACATGGAACTAGAATATAGTAACAACATGGAACTAGACTATAGTAACAACATGGAACTAGACTATAGTAACAATATGGAACTAGACTATAGTAACAGCATGGAACTAGACTATAGTAACATGGAACTAGAATATAGTAACAGCATGGAACTAGACTATAGTAACATGGAACTAGACTATAGTAACAGCATGGAACTAGACTATAGTAACATGGAACTAGACTATAGTAACATGGAACTAGACTATAGTAACATGGAACTAGACTATAGTAACATGGAACTAGACTATAGTAACAACATGGAACTAGACTATAGTAACATGGAACTAGACTATAGTAACATGGAACTAGACTATAGTAACATGGAACTAGACTATAGTAACAGCATGGAACTAGACTATAGTAACATGGAACTAGACTATAGTAACATGGAACTAGACTATAGTAACATGGAACTAGACTATAGTAACATGGAACTAGACTATAGTAACATGGAACTAGACTATAGTAACATGGAACTAGACTATAGTAACATGGAACTAGACTATAGTAACAACATGGAACTAGACTATAGTAACAACATGGAACTAGACTATAGTAACATGGAACTAGACTATAGTAACATGGAACTAGACTATAGTAACAACATGGAACTAGACTATAGTAACAACATGGAACTAGACTATAGTAACATGGAACTAGACTATAGTAACAACATGGAACTAGACTATAGTAACATGGAACTAGACTATAGTAACAACATGGAACTAGACTATAGTAACAACATGGAACTAGACTATAGTAACATGGAACTAGACTATAGTAACAGCATGGAACTAGACTATAGTAACAACATGGAACTAGACTATAGTAACATGGAACTAGACTATAGTAACAGCATGGAACTAGACTATAGTAACATGGAACTAGACTATAGTAACATGGAACTAGACTATAGTAACATGGAACTAGACTATAGTAAGAGCATGGAACTAGACTATAGTAACATGGAACTAGACTATAGTAACAGCATGGAACTAGACTATAGTAACAACATGGAACTAGACTATAGTAACAACATGGAACTAGACTATAGTAACATGGAACTAGACTATAGTAACAGCATGGAACTAGACTATAGTAACAACATGGAACTAGACTATAGTAACAACATGGAACTAGACTATAGTAACATGGAACTAGACTATAGTAACATGGAACTAGACTATAGTAACAACATGGAACTAGACTATAGTAACAGCATGGAACTAGACTATAGTAACAACATGGAACTAGACTATAGTAACATGGAACTAGACTATAGTAACAGCATGGAACTAGACTATAGTGACATGGAACTAGACTACAGTAACAACATGGAACTAGACTATAGTAACATGGAACTAGACTATAGTAACAACATGGAACTAGACTATAGTAACATGGAACTAGACTACAGTAACATGGAACTAGACTATAGTAACAACATGGAACTAGACTATAGTAAGAGCATGGAACTAGACTATAGTAACAACATGTAACTAGACTATAGTAACAACATGGAACTAGACTATAGTAACATGGAACTAGACTATAGTAACATGGAACTAGACTATAGTAACATGGAACAAGACTATAGTAACATGGAACTAGACTATAGTAAGAGCATGGAACTAGACTATAGTAACATGGAACTAGACTATAGTAACATGGAACTAGACTATAGTAACAACATGGAACTAGACTATAGTAACATGGAACTAGACTATAGTAACATGGAACTAGACTATAGTAACATGGAACTAGACTATAGTAAGAGCATGGAACTAGACTATAGTAACAACATGGAACTAGACTATAGTAACATGGAACTAGACTATAGTAACTAACATGGAACTAGCCTATAGTAAGAGCATGGAACTAGACTATAGTAACATGGAACTAGACTATAGTAACAACATGGAACTAGCCTATAGTAAGAGCATGGAACTAGACTATAGTAACATGGAACTAGACTATAGTAACAACATGGAACTAGCCTATAGTAAGAGCATGGAACTAGACTATAGTAACAACATGGAACTAGACTATAGTAACAACATGGAACTAGCCTATAGTAAGAGCATGGAACTAGACTATAGTAACATGGAACTAGACTATAGTAACAACATGGAACTAGCCTATAGTAAGAGCATGGAACTAGACTATAGTAACAACATGGAACTAGACTATAGTAAGAGCATGGAACTAGACTATAGTAACAACATGGAACTAGACTATAGTAACATGGAACTAGACTATAGTAACATGGAACTAGACTATAGTAACAACATGGAACTAGACTATAGTAACATGGAACTAGACTATAGTAACATGGAACTAGACTATAGTAAGAGCATGGAACTAGACTCCGGCGCAAATGAGGGGTATTTTGAAGTATGCATCATGTGTAGTGTTAATGGTAGCAGGGGTTACCTGGGTAGTATTGCTGGGATATCACCTTGAAACGTATTTACAGTGCTGATTTACCTCAGGATGAAGTACAGTTGATTAACCTCTTCAACCTATGGGGCGCTAAACGTGCCCGTTTTAAGCGCAATATTTTGTCACGAAAAGATGCTCGAATATGCATATAATTGGCAGCTTTGGAAAGAAAACACTCTGACGTTTTCAAAACTGCAAAGATATTATCTGTGAGTGCCACAGAACTCATGCTACAGGCGAAACCAAGATGTAACCTCATCTCCAGCTGAAACGGATGCAGTCAACATCTCCAGCTGAAACGGATGAAGTCAACATCTCCAGCTGAAACGGATGAAGTCAAAAGCTCCAGCTGAAACGGATGAAGTCAAAAGCTCCAGCTGAAAAGTCATTATCAGTTGTCCGACGAGAGATGGAAATGAGAGTCCATAGTGTAATTACAGATCAGAGGACATTAGTCTCGGAGGTGTCAACAAAATAATCAACCGTGAAAGTGAATCATGTTTTATTTTCTGCTCATTTAGAAGTCATTTTCAAAGTTTATGTGATGTTGAACAGTATGGAAATACTATTGAGGGTTTTAAATACTGGCTATACTGGTTAATGGTTACGGTCACTGATAAGATTGGATCGCTGTAGATTAGTGAGGAATGTGGGTCGAGGTCAGGTCAGATGTGGATTAGGGAGGAATGTGGGTCGAGGTCAGGTCAGATGTGGACTAGGGAGGAATGTGGGCCGAGGTCAGGTCAGATGTGGATTAGGGAGGAATGTGGGTCGAGGTCAGATGTGGACTAGGGAGGAATGTGGGCCGAGGTCAGGTCAGATGTGGATTAGGGAGGAATGTGGGCCGAGGTCAGGTCAGATGTGGATTAGGGAGGAATGTGGGCCGAGGTCAGGTCAGATGTGGATTAGGGAGGAATGTGGGTCGAGGTCAGGTCAGATGTGGACTAGGGAGGAATGTGGGCCGAGGTCAGATGTGGACTAGGGAGGAATGTGGGCCGAGGTCAGGTCAGATGTGGACTAGGGAGGAATGTGGGCCGAGGTCAGGTCAGATGTGGACTAGGGAGGAATGTGGGCCGAGGTCAGATGTGGATTAGGGAGGAATGTGGGCCGAGGTCAGATGTGGACTAGGGAGGAATGTGGGCCGAGGTCAGGTCAGATGTGGACTAGGGAGGAATGTGGGCCGAGGTCAGATGTGGACTAGGGAGGAATGTGGGCCGAGGTCAGGTCAGATGTGGACTAGGGAGGAATGTGGGTCGAGGTCAGATGTGGATTAGGGAGGAATGTGGGCCGAGGTCAGATGTGGACTAGGGAGGAATGTGGGCCGAGGTCAGATGTGGACTAGGGAGGAATGTGGGCCGAGGTCAGGTCAGATGTGGACTAGGGAGGAATGTGGGCCGAGGTCAGATGTGGACTAGGGAGGAATGTGGGCCGAGGTCAGATGAAGGGAGAAGGAACAGTCTTATTAAACACATCTCTTGACTTCCTGCCTAGCAACATAGACGTGGTGTTTGGACGAGCAGGAGACTCGGTCTAAAGGAGGGTATAAATACTGGTGCTGCTGGAAACTTTGTCTTGTGCAGCTGTTTGACCCAGTGGGGGAAAACATTTGGTTTGTGCTTTGACTAGTTGTCCATCAGTTGTTCACTCTGTTTACCAGAACCTAACAAAGCAGAACTGCTTTCAGGACTGTGTGTTTTGCATGTTTGTGTGTGCTTGAACATATGTCCGTGAGTCTCTCGCTCTGTGTGTGTGTGTGTGTGTGTGTGTGTGTGTGTGTGTGTGTGTGTGTGTGTGTGTGTGTGTGTGTGTGTGTGTGTGTGTGTGTGTGTGTGTGTGTGTGTGTGTGTGTGTGTGTGTGTGTGTGTGTGTGTGTGTGTGTGTGTGTGTGTGTGTGTGTGTGTGTGTACCATTAGGGGAATAGACTCGGAGGTTGATGGGAACAGCAGAGATTCCCTTATTGGACCCAGTGATGCGATCAGTCTCGGCCTCAATCTCCAAACGCACCTCATCAAAGTCCACAAACTTACGACCTTTACAATGAAGGAACTCAGCATACTCTGTTATTAAGGAGGGAGGGAGGGAGGGACATAGAGAAGAGGTTCAAGGGAGAGAGAGAGGAATAGAGAGAGGGCGAGAGAGAGGGTGAGAGAGAGAGAGGGAAGAGGTTAGAGGGAGAGAGAAAACATCTGTAAGTCACCACAAAAACGAAGCATGTCATGACATGTCATGATTGATTAAATTCAGATTGTGTTACTGGCCTACACACCATACCCCATAATGTCAAATTTGAGTTATGTTTTTACATTTTTTGGCTAATTCATTAAAAATGAAAAGCTGAAATGTCATGAGTCAATAAGTAATCCAGTCCTGTGTTATGGCTTGAGTCAATAAGTAATCCAGCCCTGTGTTATGGCATGAGTCAATAAGTAATCCAGCCCTGTGTTATGGCTTGAGTCAATAAGTAATCCAGTCCTGTGTTATGGTTTGAGTCAATAAGTAATCCAGCCCTGTGTTATGGCATGAGTCAATAAGTAATCCAGTCCTGTGTTATGGCTTGAGTCAATAAGTAATCCAGTCCTGTGTTATGGCTTGAGTCAATAAGTAATCCAGTCCTGTGTTATGGCTTGAGTCAATAAGTAATCCAGTCCTGTGTTATGGCTTGAGTCAATAAGTAATCCAGTCCTGTGTTATGGTTTGAGTCAATAAGTAATCCAGTCCTGTGTTATGGCTTGAGTCAATAAGTAATCCAGTCCTGTGTTATGGCTTGAGTCAATAAGTAATCCAGTCCTGTGTTATGGCTTGAGTCAATAAGTAATCCAGTCCTGTGTTATGGCTTGAGTCAATAAGTAATCCAGTCCTGTGTTATGGCTTGAGTCAATAAGTAATCCAGTCCTGTGTTATGGCTTGAGTCAATAAGTAATCCAGTCCTGTGTTATGGCTTGAGTCAATAAGTAATCCAGTCCTGTGTTATGGTTTGAGTCAATAAGTAATCCAGTCCTGTGTTATGGCTTGAGTCAATAAGTAATCCAGTCCTGTGTTATGGCTTGAGTCAATAAGTAATCCAGTCCTGTGTTATGGCTTGAGTCAATAAGTAATCCAGTCCTGTGTTATGGTTTGAGTCAATAAGTAATCCAGTCCTGTGTTATGTCATGAGTCAATAAGTAATCCAGCCCTGTGTTATGGCTTGAGTCAATAAGTAATCCAGCCCTGTGTTATGGTTTGAGTCAATAAGTAATCCAGTCCTGTGTTATGGCTTGAGTCAATAAGTAATCCAGTCCTGTGTTATGGCTTGAGTCAATAAGTAATCCAGTCCTGTGTTATGGCTTGAGTCAATAAGTAATCCAGTCCTGTGTTATGGCTTGAGTCAATAAGTAATCCAGCCCTGTGTTATGGCTTGAGTCAATAAGTAATCCAGCCCTGTGTTATGGTTTGAGTCAATAAGTAATCCAGTCCTGTGTTATGGCTTGAGTCAATAAGTAATCCAGTCCTGTGTTATGGTTTGAGTCAATAAGTAATCCAGCCCTGTGTTATGGCTTGAGTCAATAAGTAATCCAGTCCTGTGTTATGGCTTGAGTCAATAAGTAATCCAGTCCTGTGTTATGGCTTGAGTCAATAAGTAATCCAGCCCTGTGTTATGGCTTGAGTCAATAAGTAATCCAGTCCTGTGTTATGGCTTGAGTCAATAAGTAATCCAGCCCTGTGTTATGGCTTGAGTCAATAAGTAATCCAGCCCTGTGTTATGGCTTGAGTCAATAAGTAATCCAGCCCTGTGTTATGGCTTGAGTCAATAAGTAATCCAGCCCTGTGTTATGGCTTGAGTCAATAAGTAATCCAGACCTGTGTTATGGCTTGAGTCAATAAGTAATCCAGTCCTGTGTTATGGCTTGAGTCAATAAGTAATCCAGCCCTGTGTTATGGCTTGAGTCAATAAGTAATCCAGTCCTGTGTTATGGCTTGAGTCAATAAGTAATCCAGCCCTGTGTTATGGCTTGAGTCAATAAGAATTCCAGCCCTGTGTTATGGCTTGAGTCAATAAGTAATCCAGCCCTGTGTTATGGCTTGAGTCAATAAGTAATCCAGCCCTGTGTTATGGCTTGAGTCAATAAATAATCCAGCCCTGTGTTATGGCTTGAGTCAATAAGTAATCCAGCCCTGTGTTATGGCTTGAGTCAATAAGTAATCCAGTCCTGTGTTATGGCTTGAGTCAATAAGTAATCCAGCCCTGTGTTATGGCTTGAGTCAATAAGTAATCCAGCCCTGTGTTATGGCTTGAGTCAATAAGTAATCCAGCCCTGTGTTATGGCTTGAGTCAATAAGTAATCCAGCCCTGTGTTATGGTGAATCTAAATGAGTTCAGGAGTAAACATATGCTTAACATTTCACATAATAAGATGTATGGACTCACTCTGTGTGCAATAATGGTGTTTAACATACTTTTTGAATGACTACCTCATCTCTGTACCCCACACATATAATTATCTGTAAGGTCCCTCAGTCGAGCAGTGAATTTCAAACACAGATTCAACCACAAATACCAGGGAGGTTTGCAAATGCCTCGCAAAGAAGGGCACCGATTGGTAGATGGGTAAAAAAAGCAAACATTGAATATCCCTTTGAGAATGTTATTGTGAAGTTATTAATTACACTTTAGATGGTGTATCAATACAGCCAGTCACTACTAAGATACAGGCGTCCTTCCCAACTCAGTTGCCAGAGAGGAAGGAAACTGCTCAGGGTTTTCACCATGAGGCCAATGGTGACTTTAAAACAGTTACAGAGTTTAGTGGCTGTGATAAGAGAAAACTGAGGATGGATAGACAACATTGTAGTTACTCCACAATACTAACCTAAATGACAGTGTACAAAATACAAATATTCAAAATGCATCCTGTTTGCAATAATTTTTTTTAGGATAAAAATAAACGGAATAGAGCTAAGCACAGAACCTGGTTCAAACTGCTTTCCAACAGACACTGGGAGACAAATTCACCTTTCAGCAGGACAATAACCCAAATCACAAGGCCAAATATACACTGGAGTTGCTTACCAAGACAACATTAAATGTTCCTGTCTGGCCTATTTACAGTTTTGACTTAAATCAACTTGAAAATCTATGGCAAGACTTGAAAATGGTTGTCTAGCGATGATCAACAACCAACTTGACAGACCTTGTGATTTTTAGACAGTGTCCATTCTAGAGTTCTAAGGTGATTTTTAGACAGTGTCCATTCTAGAGTTCTAAGGTGATTTTTAGACAGTGTCCATTCTAGAGTTCTAAGGTGATTTTTAGACAGTGTCCATTCTAGAGTTCTAAGGTGATTTTTAGACAGTGTCCATTCTAGAGTTCTAAGGTGATTTTTAGACAGTGTCCATTCTAGAGTTCTAAGGTGATTTTTAGACAGTGTCCATTCTAGAGTTCTAAGGTGATTTTTAGACAGTGTCCATTCTAGAGTTCTAAGGTGATTTTTAGACAGTGTCCATTCTAGAGTTCTAAGGTGATTTTTAGACCGTGTCCATTCTAGAGTTCTAAGGTGATTTTTAGACAGTGTCCATTCTAGAGTTCTAAGGTGATTTTTAGACAGTGTCCATTCTAGAGTTCTAAGGTGATTTTTAGACAGTGTCCATTCTAGAGTTCTAAGGTGATTTTTAGACAGTGTCCATTCTAGAGTTCTAAGGTGATTTTTAGACAGTGTCCATTCTAGAGTTCTAAGGTGATTTTTAGACAGTGTCCATTCTAGAGTTCTAAGGTGATTTTTAGACCGTGTCCATTCTAGAGTTCTAAGGTGATTTTTAGACAGTGTCCATTCTAGAGTTCTAAGGTGATTTTTAGACAGTGTCCATTCTAGAGTTCTAAGGTGATTTTTAGACAGTGTCCATTCTAGAGTTCTAAGGTGATTTTTAGACAGTGTCCATTCTAGAGTTCTAAGGTGATTTTTAGACAGTGTCCATTCTAGAGTTCTAAGGTGATTTTTAGACAGTGTCCATTCTAGAGTTCTAAGGTGATTTTTAGACCGTGTCCATTCTAGAGTTCTAAGGTGATTTTTAGACCGTGTCCATTCTAGAGTTCTAAGGTGATTTTTAGACAGTGTCCATTCTAGAGTTCTAAGGTGATTTTTAGACAGTGTCCATTCTAGAGTTCTAAGGTGATTTTTAGACAGTGTCCATTCTAGAGTTCTAAGGTGATTTTTAGACCGTGTCCATTCTAGAGTTCTAAGGTGATTTTTAGACAGTGTCCATTCTAGAGTTCTAAGGTGATTTTTAGACAGTGTCCATTCTAGAGTTCTAAGGTGATTTTTAGACAGTGTCCATTCTAGAGTTCTAAGGTGATTTTTAGACAGTGTCCATTCTAGAGTTCTAAGGTGATTTTTAGACAGTGTCCATTCTAGAGTTCTAAGGTGATTTTTAGACAGTGTCCATTCTAGAGTTCTAAGGTGATTTTTAGACAGTGTCCATTCTAGAGTTCTAAGGTGATTTTTAGACCGTGTCCATTCTAGAGTTCTAAGGTGATTTTTAGACCGTGTCCATTCTAGAGTTCTAAGGTGATTTTTAGACAGTGTCCATTCTAGAGTTCTAAGGTGATTTTTAGACAGTGTCCATTCTAGAGTTCTAAGGTGATTTTTAGACAGTGTCCATTCTAGAGTTCTAAGGTGATTTTTAGACCGTGTCCATTCTAGAGTTCTAAGGTGATTTTTAGACAGTGTCCATTCTAGAGTTCTAAGGTGATTTTTAGACAGTGTCCATTCTAGAGTTCTAAGGTGATTTTTAGACAGTGTCCATTCTAGAGTTCTAAGGTGATTTTTAGACAGTGTCCATTCTAGAGTTCTAAGGTGATTTTTAGACAGTGTCCATTCTAGAGTTCTAAGGTGATTTTTAGACAGTGTCCATTCTAGAGTTCTAAGGTGATTTTTAGACAGTGTCCATTCTAGAGTTCTAAGGTGATTTTTAGACAGTGTCCATTCTAGAGTTCTAAGGTGATTTTTAGACAGTGTCCATTCTAGAGTTCTAAGGTGATTTATAGACCGTGTCCATTCTAGAGTTCTAAGGTGATTTTTAGACAGTGTCCATTCTAGAGTTCTAAGGTGATTTTTAGACAGTGTCCATTCTAGAGTTCTAAGGTGATTTTTAGACAGTGTCCATTCTAGAGTTCTAAGGTGATTTTTAGACAGTGTCCATTCTAGAGTTCTAAGGTGATTTTTAGACAGTGTCCATTCTAGAGTTCTAAGGTGATTTTTAGACAGTGTCCATTCTAGAGTTCTAAGGTGATTTTTAGACAGTGTCCATTCTAGAGTTCTAAGGTGATTTTTAGACAGTGTCCATTCTAGAGTTCTAAGGTGATTTTTAGACAGTGTCCATTCTAGAGTTCTACGGTGACTTTTAGACAGTGTCCATTCTAGAGTTCTAAGGTGATTTTTAGACCGTGTCCATTCTAGAGTTCTAAGGTGATTTTTTTAGACCGTGTCCATTCTAATTCTAGAGTTCTAAGGTGATTTATAGACCGTGTCCATTCTAGAGTTCTAAGGTGATTTTTAGACAGTGTCCATTCTAGAGTTCTAAGGTGATTTTTAGACAGTGTCCATTCTAGAGTTCTAAGGTGATTTTTAGACAGTGTCCATTCTAGAGTTCTAAGGTGATTTTTAGACAGTGTCCATTCTAGAGTTCTA
>NW_025745385.1:72500-112500 GCF_021184085.1 Oncorhynchus gorbuscha | reverse complement strand
TAGAGCACTAAGTAATACACTATGGACCCTATTCCCTTTATAGAGCACTAAGTAATACACTATGGACCCTATTCCCTTTATAGAGCACTAAGTAATACACTATGGACCCTATTCCCTTTATAGAGCACTAAGTAATACACTATGGACCCTATTCCCTTTATAAGTAGTGCACTGAGTAATACACTATGGACCCTATTCCCTTTATAGTGCACTAAGTACTACACTATGGACCCTATTCCCTTTATAGTGCACTAAGTACTACACTATGGACCCTATTCCCTTTATAGTGCACTAAGTAATACACTATGGACCCTATTCCCTTTATAGTGCACTAAGTACTACACTATGGACCCTATTCCCTTTATAGTACACTAAGTACTACACTATGGACCCTATTCCCTTTATAGTGCACTAAGTACTACACTATGGACCCTATTCCCTTTATAAGTAGTGCACTAAGTAATACACTATGGGCCCTATTCCCTTTATAAGTAGTGCACTAAGTAATACACTATGGACCCTATTCCCTTTATAGTCCACTAAGTACTACACTATGGACCCTATTCCCTTTATAGTGCCCTTCATAAGTAGTGCACTATGGGCCCTATTCCCTTTATAAGTAATGCACTATGGGCCCTATTCCCTTTATAGTGCACTAAGTAATACATTATGGACCCTATTCCCTTCATAAGTAGTGCACTATGGGCCCTATTCCCTTTATAAGTAATGCACTATGGACCCTATTCCCTTTATAAGTAATGCACTAAGTAATACACTATGGGCCCTATTCCCTTCATAAGTAGTGCACTATGGGCCCTATTCCCTTTATAAGTAATGCACTATGGACCCTATTCCCTTTATAGTGCACTAAGTACTACACTATGGACCATATTCCCTTTATAAGTAGTGCACTATGGACCCTATTCCCTTTATAAGTAATGCACTAAGTAATACACTATGGGCCCTATTCCCTTCATAAGTAGTGCACTATGGGCCCTATTCCCTTTATAAGTAATGCACTATGGACCCTATTCCCTTTATAAGTAATGCACTAAGTAATACACTATGGGCCCTATTCCCTTCATAAGTAGTGCACTATGGGCCCTATTCCCTTTATAAGTAATGCACTATGGACCCTATTCCCTTTATAGTGCACTAAGTACTACACTATGGACCCTATTCCCTTTATAGTGCACTAAGTACTACACTATGGACCCTATTCCCTTTATAGTGCACTAAGTAATACACTATGGACCCTATTCCCTTTATAGTGCACTAAGTACTACACTATGGACCCTATTCCCTTTATAGTGCACTAAGTACTACACTATGGACCCTATTCCCTTTATAGTGCACTAAGTACTACACTATGGACCCTATTCCCTTTATAAGTAGTGCACTAAGTAATACACTATGCGCCCTATTCCCTTTATAAGTAGTGCACTAAGTAATACACTATGGACCCTATTCCCTTTATAGTCCACTAAGTACTACACTATGGACCCTATTCCCTTTATAGTGCACTAAGTACTACACTATGGGCCCTATTCCCTTTATAGTGCACTAAGTAATACACTATGGACCCTATTCCCTTTATAGTGCACTAAGTAATACACTATGGACCCTATTCCCTTTATAAGTAGTGCACTATGGACCCTATTCCCTTTATAAGTAATGCACTAAGTAATACACTATGGGCCCTATTCCCTTCATAAGTAGTGCACTATGGGCCCTATTCCCTTTATAAGTAATGCACTAAGTAATACACTATGGGCCCTATTCCCTTTATAGTGCACTAAGTACTACACTATGGACCCTATTCCCTTTATAGTGCACTAAGTACTACACTATGGGCCCTATTCCCTTTATAGTGCACTAAGTAATACATTATGGACCCTATTCCCTTTATAGTGCACTAAGTACTACACTATGGACCATATTCCCTTTATAAGTAGTGCACTATGGACCCTATTCCCTTTATAAGTAATGCACTAAGTAATACACTATGGGCCCTATTCCCTTCATAAGTAGTGCACTATGGGCCCTATTCCCTTTATAAGTAATGCACTATGGACCCTATTCCCTTTATAAGTAATGCACTAAGTAATACACTATGGGCCCTATTCCCTTCATAAGTAGTGCACTATGGGCCCTATTCCCTTTATAAGTAATGCACTATGGACCCTATTCCCTTTATAGTGCACTAAGTACTACACTATGGACCCTATTCCCTTTATAGTGCACTAAGTAATACACTATGGACCCTATTCCCTTTATAGTGCACTAAGTACTACACTATGGACCCTATTCCCTTTATAGTGCACTAAGTACTACACTATGGACCCTATTCACTTTATAGTGCACTAAGTACTACACTATGGACCCTATTCCCTTTATAAGTAGTGCACTAAGTAATACACTATGGGCCCTATTCCCTTTATAAGTAGTGCACTAAGTAATACACTATGGACCCTATTCCCTTTATAGTCCACTAAGTACTACACTATGGACCTTATTCCCTTTATAGTGCACTAAGTACTACACTATGGGCCCTATTCCCTTTATAGTGCACTAAGTAATACACTATGGACCCTATTCCCTTTATAGTGCACTAAGTACTACACTATGGACCCTATTCCCTTTATAAGTAGTGCACTATGGGCCCTATTCCCTTTATAAGTAATGCACTAAGTAATACACTATGGGCCCTATTCCCTTTATAGTGCACTAAGTAATACACTATGGACCCTATTCCCTTTATAAGTAGTGCACTAAGTACTACACTATGGGCCCTATTCCCTTTATAGTGCACTAAGTAATACACTATGGAACCTATTCCCTTTATGGTGCACTAAGTACTACACTATGGACCCTATTCCCTTTATAGAGCACTAAGTAATACACTATGGACCCTATTCCCTTTATAAGTAGTGCACTAAGTACTACACTATGGACCCTATTCCCTTTATAGTGCACTAAGTAATACACTATGGACCCTATTCCCTTTATAGTCCACTAAGTACTACACTATGGACCCTATTCCCTTTATAGTGCACTAAGTACTACACTATGGGCCCTATTCCCTTTATAGTGCACTAAGTAATACACTATGGACCCTATTCCCTTTATAGTGCACTAAGTAATACACTATGGACCCTATTCCTTTATAAGTAGTGCACTATGGACCCTATTCCCTTTATAAGTAATGCACTAAGTAATACACTATGGGCCCTATTCCCTTCATAAGTAGTGCACTATGGGCCCTATTCCCTTTATAAGTAATGCACTAAGTAATACACTATGGGCCCTATTCCCTTTATAGTGCACTAAGTACTACACTATGGACCCTATTCCCTTTATAGTGCACTAAGTACTACACTATGGGCCCTATTCCCTTTATAGTGCACTAAGTAATACATTATGTACCCTATTCCCTTTATAGTGCACTAAGTACTACACTATGGACCATATTCCCTTTATAAGTAGTGCACTATGGACCCTATTCCCTTTATAAGTAATGCACTAAGTAATACACTATGGGCCCTATTCCCTTCATAAGTAGTGCACTATGGGCCCTATTCCCTTTATAAGTAATGCACTATGGACCCTATTCCCTTTATAAGTAATGCACTAAGTAATACACTATGGGCCCTATTCCCTTCATAAGTAGTGCACTATGGGCCCTATTCCCTTTATAAGTAATGCACTATGGACCCTATTCCCTTTATAGTGCACTAAGTACTACACTATGGACCCTATTCCCTTTATAGTGCACTAAGTAATACACTATGGACCCTATTCCCTTTATAGTGCACTAAGTACTACACTATGGACCCTATTCCCTTTATAGTGCACTAAGTACTACACTATGGACCCTATTCACTTTATAGTGCACTAAGTACTACACTATGGACCCTATTCCCTTTATAAGTAGTGCACTAAGTAATACACTATGGGCCCTATTCCCTTTATAAGTAGTGCACTAAGTAATACACTATGGACCCTATTCCCTTTATAGTCCACTAAGTACTACACTATGGACCTTATTCCCTTTATAGTGCACTAAGTACTACACTATGGGCCCTATTCCCTTTATAGTGCACTAAGTAATACACTATGGACCCTATTCCCTTTATAGTGCACTAAGTACTACACTATGGACCCTATTCCCTTTATAAGTAGTGCACTATGGGCCCTATTCCCTTTATAAGTAATGCACTAAGTAATACACTATGGGCCCTATTCCCTTTATAGTGCACTAAGTAATACACTATGGACCCTATTCCCTTTATAAGTAGTGCACTAAGTACTACACTATGGGCCCTATTCCCTTTATAGTGCACTAAGTAATACACTATGGAACCTATTCCCTTTATGGTGCACTAAGTACTACACTATGGACCCTATTCCCTTTATAGAGCACTAAGTAATACACTATGGACCCTATTCCCTTTATAAGTAGTGCACTAAGTACTACACTATGGACCCTATTCCCTTTATAGTGCACTAAGTAATACACTATGGACCCTATTCCCTTTATAGTGCACTAAGTACTACACTATGGACCCTATTCCCTTTATAGAGCACTAAGTAATACACTATGGACCCTATTCCCTTTATAAGTAGTGCACTAAGTACTACACTATGGGCCCTATTCCTTTATAGTGCACTAAATAATACACTATGGACCCTATTCCCTTTATAAGTAGTGCACTAAGTACTACACTATGGACCCTATTCCCTTTATAGAGCACTAAGTAATACACTATGGGCCCTATTCCCTTTATAGTGCACTAAGTAATACACTATGGACCCCATTCCCTTTATAAGTAGTGCACTAAGTAATACACTATGGGCCCTATTCCCTTTATAGTGCACTAAGTAATACACTATGGACCCTATTCCTTTATAAGTAGTGCACTAAGTAATACACTATGGACCCTATTCCCTTTATAAGTAGTGCACTAAGTAATACACTATGGACCCTATTCCCTTTATAGTCCACTAAGTACTACACTATGGACCCTATTCCCTTTATAAGTAGTTCACTAAGTAATACACTATGGACCCTATTCCCTTTATAGTCCACTAAGTAATACACTATGGACCCTATTCCCTTTATAGAGCACTAAGTAATACACTATGGGCCCTATTCCCTTTATAGAGCACTAAGTAATACACTATGGACCCTATTCCCTTTATAGAGCACTAAGTACTACACTATGGACCCTATTCCCTTTATAAGTAGTGCACTAAGTACTACACTATGGACCCTATTCCCTTTCATAGAGCACTAAGTAATACACTATGGGCCCTATTCCCTTTATAGAGCACTAAGTAATACACTATGGGCCCTATTCCCTTTATATCGCACTAAGTACTACACTATGGACCCTATTCCCTTTATAGAGCACTAAGTAATACACTATGGACCCTATTCCCTTTATAGAGCACTAAGTACTACACTATGGACCCTATTCCCTTTATAGTTCACTAAGTAATACACTATGGACCCTATTCCCTTTATAAGTAGTTCACTAAGTAATACACTATGGACCCTATTCCCTTTATAGTTCACTAAGTAATACACTATGGACCCTATTCCCTTTATAAGTAGTTCACTAAGTAATACACTATGGGCCCTATTCCCTTTATAAGTAGTTCACTAAGTAATACACTATGGACCCTATTCCCTTTATAGTCCACTAAGTACTACACTATGGACCCTATTCCCTTTATAAGTAGTTCACTAAGTAATACACTATGGACCCTATTCCCTTTATAGTCCACTAAGTAATACACTATGGACCCTATTCCCTTTATAGAGCACTAAGTACTACACTATGGACCCTATTCCCTTTATAAGTAGTGCACTAAGTACTACACTATGGACCCTATTCCCTTTATATCGCACTAAGTACTACACTATGGACCCTATTCCCTTTATAGAGCACTAAGTAATACACTATGGACCCTATTCCCTTTATAGAGCACTAAGTACTACACTATGGACCCTATTCCCTTTATAGTTCACTAAGTAATACACTATGGACCCTATTCCCTTTATAAGTAGTTCACTAAGTAATACACTATGGACCCTATTCCCTTTATAGTTCACTAAGTAATACACTATGGACCCTATTCCCTTTATAAGTAGTTCACTAAGTAATACACTATGGGCCCTATTCCCTTTATAAGTAGTTCACTAAGTAATACACTATGGACCCTATTCCCTTTATAGTCCACTAAGTACTACACTATGGACCCTATTCCCTTTATAAGTAGTTCACTAAGTAATACACTATGGACCCTATTCCCTTTATAGTCCACTAAGTAATACACTATGGACCCTATTCCCTTTATAGAGCACTAAGTACTACACTATGGACCCTATTCCCTTTATAAGTAGTGCACTAAGTACTACACTATGGACCCTATTCCCTTTCATAGAGCACTAAGTAATACACTATGGGCCCTATTCCCTTTATAGAGCACTAAGTAATACACTATGGGCCCTATTCCCTTTATAGAGCACTAAGTACTACACTATGGGCCCTATTCCCTTTATAGAGCACTAAGTAATACACTATGGGCCCTATTCCCTTTATAGAGCACTAAGTAATACACTATGGGCCCTATTCCCTTTATAGAGCACTAAGTACTACACTATGGGCCCTATTCCCTTTATAGAGCACTAAGTACTACACTATGGACCCTATTCCCTTTATAAGTAGTGCACTATGGACCCTATTCCCTTTATAAGTAATGCACTAAGTAATACACTATGGGCCCTATGGGCCCTATTCCCTTCATAAGTAGTGCACTATGGGCCCTATTCCCTTTATAAGTAATGCACTATGGACCCTATTCCCTTTATAAGTAGTGCACTAAGTAATACACTATGGGCCCTATTCCCTTTATAAGTAGTGCACTAAGTAATACACTATGGACCCTATTCCCTTTATAGTCCACTAAGTACTACACTATGGACCTTATTCCCTTTATAGTGCACTAAGTACTACACTATGGGCCCTATTCCCTTTATAGTGCACTAAGTAATACACTATGGACCCTATTCCCTTTATAGTGCACTAAGTACTACACTATGGACCCTATTCCCTTTATAAGTAGTGCACTATGGGCCCTATTCCCTTTATAAGTAATGCACTAAGTAATACACTATGGGCCCTATTCCCTTTATAGTGCACTAAGTAATACACTATGGACCCTATTCCCTTTATAAGTAGTGCACTAAGTACTACACTATGGGCCCTATTCCCTTTATAGTGCACTAAGTAATACACTATGGAACCTATTCCCTTTATGGTGCACTAAGTACTACACTATGGACCCTATTCCCTTTATAGAGCACTAAGTAATACACTATGGACCCTATTCCCTTTATAAGTAGTGCACTAAGTACTACACTATGGACCCTATTCCCTTTATAGTGCACTAAGTAATACACTATGGACCCTATTCCCTTTATAGTCCACTAAGTACTACACTATGGACCCTATTCCCTTTATAGTGCACTAAGTACTACACTATGGGCCCTATTCCCTTTATAGTGCACTAAGTAATACACTATGGACCCTATTCCCTTTATAGTGCACTAAGTAATACACTATGGACCCTATTCCCTTTATAAGTAGTGCACTATGGACCCTATTCCCTTTATAAGTAATGCACTAAGTAATACACTATGGGCCCTATTCCCTTCATAAGTAGTGCACTATGGGCCCTATTCCCTTTATAAGTAATGCACTAAGTAATACACTATGGGCCCTATTCCCTTTATAGTGCACTAAGTACTACACTATGGACCCTATTCCCTTTATAGTGCACTAAGTACTACACTATGGGCCCTATTCCCTTTATAGTGCACTAAGTAATACATTATGTACCCTATTCCCTTTATAGTGCACTAAGTACTACACTATGGACCATATTCCCTTTATAAGTAGTGCACTATGGACCCTATTCCCTTTATAAGTAATGCACTAAGTAATACACTATGGGCCCTATTCCCTTCATAAGTAGTGCACTATGGGCCCTATTCCCTTTATAAGTAATGCACTATGGACCCTATTCCCTTTATAAGTAATGCACTAAGTAATACACTATGGGCCCTATTCCCTTCATAAGTAGTGCACTATGGGCCCTATTCCCTTTATAAGTAATGCACTATGGACCCTATTCCCTTTATAGTGCACTAAGTACTACACTATGGACCCTATTCCCTTTATAGTGCACTAAGTAATACACTATGGACCCTATTCCCTTTATAGTGCACTAAGTACTACACTATGGACCCTATTCCCTTTATAGTGCACTAAGTACTACACTATGGACCCTATTCACTTTATAGTGCACTAAGTACTACACTATGGACCCTATTCCCTTTATAAGTAGTGCACTAAGTAATACACTATGGGCCCTATTCCCTTTATAAGTAGTGCACTAAGTAATACACTATGGACCCTATTCCCTTTATAGTCCACTAAGTACTACACTATGGACCTTATTCCCTTTATAGTGCACTAAGTACTACACTATGGGCCCTATTCCCTTTATAGTGCACTAAGTAATACACTATGGACCCTATTCCCTTTATAGTGCACTAAGTACTACACTATGGACCCTATTCCCTTTATAAGTAGTGCACTATGGGCCCTATTCCCTTTATAAGTAATGCACTAAGTAATACACTATGGGCCCTATTCCCTTTATAGTGCACTAAGTAATACACTATGGACCCTATTCCCTTTATAAGTAGTGCACTAAGTACTACACTATGGGCCCTATTCCCTTTATAGTGCACTAAGTAATACACTATGGAACCTATTCCCTTTATGGTGCACTAAGTACTACACTATGGACCCTATTCCCTTTATAGAGCACTAAGTAATACACTATGGACCCTATTCCCTTTATAAGTAGTGCACTAAGTACTACACTATGGACCCTATTCCCTTTATAGTGCACTAAGTAATACACTATGGACCCTATTCCCTTTATAGTGCACTAAGTACTACACTATGGACCCTATTCCCTTTATAGAGCACTAAGTAATACACTATGGACCCTATTCCCTTTATAAGTAGTGCACTAAGTACTACACTATGGGCCCTATTCCCTTTATAGTGCACTAAATAATACACTATGGACCCTATTCCCTTTATAAGTAGTGCACTAAGTACTACACTATGGACCCTATTCCCTTTATAGAGCACTAAGTAATACACTATGGGCCCTATTCCCTTTATAGTGCACTAAGTAATACACTATGGACCCCATTCCCTTTATAAGTAGTGCACTAAGTAATACACTATGGGCCCTATTCCCTTTATAGTGCACTAAGTAATACACTATGGACCCTATTCCCTTTATAAGTAGTGCACTAAGTAATACACTATGGACCCTATTCCCTTTATAAGTAGTGCACTAAGTAATACACTATGGACCCTATTCCCTTTATAGTCCACTAAGTACTACACTATGGACCCTATTCCCTTTATAAGTAGTTCACTAAGTAATACACTATGGACCCTATTCCCTTTATAGTCCACTAAGTAATACACTATGGACCCTATTCCCTTTATAGAGCACTAAGTAATACACTATGGGCCCTATTCCCTTTATAGAGCACTAAGTAATACACTATGGACCCTATTCCCTTTATAGAGCACTAAGTACTACACTATGGACCCTATTCCCTTTATAAGTAGTGCACTAAGTACTACACTATGGACCCTATTCCCTTTCATAGAGCACTAAGTAATACACTATGGGCCCTATTCCCTTTATAGAGCACTAAGTAATACACTATGGGCCCTATTCCCTTTATATCGCACTAAGTACTACACTATGGACCCTATTCCCTTTATAGAGCACTAAGTAATACACTATGGACCCTATTCCCTTTATAGAGCACTAAGTACTACACTATGGACCCTATTCCCTTTATAGTTCACTAAGTAATACACTATGGACCCTATTCCCTTTATAAGTAGTTCACTAAGTAATACACTATGGACCCTATTCCCTTTATAGTTCACTAAGTAATACACTATGGACCCTATTCCCTTTATAAGTAGTTCACTAAGTAATACACTATGGGCCCTATTCCCTTTATAAGTAGTTCACTAAGTAATACACTATGGACCCTATTCCCTTTATAGTCCACTAAGTACTACACTATGGACCCTATTCCCTTTATAAGTAGTTCACTAAGTAATACACTATGGACCCTATTCCCTTTATAGTCCACTAAGTAATACACTATGGACCCTATTCCCTTTATAGAGCACTAAGTACTACACTATGGACCCTATTCCCTTTATAAGTAGTGCACTAAGTACTACACTATGGACCCTATTCCCTTTATATCGCACTAAGTACTACACTATGGACCCTATTCCCTTTATAGAGCACTAAGTAATACACTATGGACCCTATTCCCTTTATAGAGCACTAAGTACTACACTATGGACCCTATTCCCTTTATAGTTCACTAAGTAATACACTATGGACCCTATTCCCTTTATAAGTAGTTCACTAAGTAATACACTATGGACCCTATTCCCTTTATAGTTCACTAAGTAATACACTATGGACCCTATTCCCTTTATAAGTAGTTCACTAAGTAATACACTATGGGCCCTATTCCCTTTATAAGTAGTTCACTAAGTAATACACTATGGACCCTATTCCCTTTATAGTCCACTAAGTACTACACTATGGACCCTATTCCCTTTATAAGTAGTTCACTAAGTAATACACTATGGACCCTATTCCCTTTATAGTCCACTAAGTAATACACTATGGACCCTATTCCCTTTATAGAGCACTAAGTACTACACTATGGACCCTATTCCCTTTATAAGTAGTGCACTAAGTACTACACTATGGACCCTATTCCCTTTCATAGAGCACTAAGTAATACACTATGGGCCCTATTCCCTTTATAGAGCACTAAGTAATACACTATGGGCCCTATTCCCTTTATAGAGCACTAAGTACTACACTATGGGCCCTATTCCCTTTATAGAGCACTAAGTAATACACTATGGGCCCTATTCCCTTTATAGAGCACTAAGTAATACACTATGGGCCCTATTCCCTTTATAGAGCACTAAGTACTACACTATGGGCCCTATTCCCTTTATAGAGCACTAAGTACTACACTATGGACCCTATTCCCTTTATAAGTAGTGCACTATGGACCCTATTCCCTTTATAAGTAATGCACTAAGTAATACACTATGGGCCCTATGGGCCCTATTCCCTTCATAAGTAGTGCACTATGGGCCCTATTCCCTTTATAAGTAATGCACTATGGACCCTATTCCCTTTATAAATTGTGCACTAAGGACCCTAATCCCTTCATAAGTAATACACTATGTCGTGAATAAGGTTCAATTTGGGACGTCTCTCTCTACCTCTCTATGAACACACGACACAGACCAAATTATACAGACCAATCTATTGAATATTATATAATGTTAGGCTATAAACCACAACACCAGTCTACACACACACTGGCACATAAACATACACACAAGTTCGATAGGATAGAGTCAATATAACAGACAGACATACTGTGGGTTTATGAGCTGATTGCTGTGTGTGTGTGTGTGTGTGTGTGTGTGTGTGTGTGTGTGTGTGTGTGTGTGTGTGTGTGTGTGTGTGTGTGTGTGTGTGTGTGTGTGTGTGTGTGTGTGTGTGTGTGTGTGTGTGTGTGTGTGTGTGTGTGTGTGTGTGTGTGTGAGAGAGACTCTCTTTCAGTCTCTTCACCCCTTTCTCAAACCCCCACTATCTCTCCCCCCACCCCACGCCCTTTATCCCTTTATTTTGACAGCTAGTTGCGCTAAGTGCGTAAACGTTATTCGTGAATAAACCCGCTCATCAGAACCGGAAAAAAGACGCGACAACTCGTAGACCCGATGTTGCTTCGTTGGCTACTTTTACGCCATGCGAGGGACGGTATATATATCATATAACTTGCACTACAAACTTGATGTAAAAAGCCCCAAAGCTCCGCCAGCATCCAACCCTTCACTTTATAACCATTACTACTCACCTTCCAACGAAATTCTCCAGAACGGAGCTTTTCCCGGCGCTCTGCCCTCCGACCACAGCGATTTGCGGCAGGTCCAGGTTGCAGCTCTGGCCGATGCAGCTGAAGGCGTCCTGGAGCTTGTTGATGAGGGGAATAAGGTCTTCCATACCCCGGTTCCCCATGGCTGCTGCTCTTCTCTCCGGCGGACTCAACTCAGGATTCTCAGAGAGACAGGGAGAGAGAGACAGGGAGAGAGAGAGAGACAGGGAGAGAGAGACAGGGAGAGAGAGACAAGACTCCGAGAGAGAAATGGGTCGGATCTTTGCGCTCTCTCACTTGCGAACTGGAGTTTCCTTTCACGGAAAAAGCGTAAAAGTCAAGTCGACTGTTGAAACGTGATTGTTGTCAGATTTGGGTTCGGGTCAGTAACTAGATTCTAAATAACAGGGCTACAGTGACGCGCTATTTAAATGAATAGAAAAGACAGAATAGAAAACTACAGTGATAAAACTTCAGTCAGTCATCATCCGGTCAGGCGACACTCAGACTCTGCTCCAGACCGTGGCTCCGCCTGTCATCCACTTACACCTCTTCTCATTGGTCATCACAGTGTCTGTCAACGTATAGGAGGAGCCTACTGTATGATTGGTTTTCGTGCGTTGAGAAAAATGAACGTTAGACACGCCTCCGTGGACCCGGCAATGTCCTGCTATTGGCCGCAAAGGGTGTCAATCAAATACCCTTCTCCCCGCCCCTTCTCAAAAGTTTAGTGTCTTTCTCGCCTTTGCATCCTCTCATTGTCTCCTTTAATTTGACCTTAATTCAACTACACTGATCTGAAAGAGCTGAATAGGTGAAACACACCAGTTCGTGTCAAAGCTTTACTTCTCTTGAGATAATCAGACATACACAGGAGTGTTGTGTTTAGAGCAAGATGCAAAGCAAATCACATTTTATTGGTCACACATGGTTAGCAGATGTTATTGCGAGTGCAGCGAAATGCCTGTTCAATCACAAAAATATGTGAATAACCAGATCTATTGATACAGTAGCTTACTATACAGTATCGTTATACAGCATTGATATACAGCATTGATATAAAGTCAATCACTGATTTAGCAACATAATGTCTTCTATTCAAAGGTAAAGGCCTTTTACAGTACAACCCTCTAACAGAACAGGTACAGGAATATAATCAGGAATCTCCCCACGACCACAATGGGATTATTTAACACACAGAGTAATATTTACAAACCATAGATTTGATCAACCACAATCACTTTCTTTACAAAAATACAATGTCTCGTATTCAAAGTTTAAGGTATATTATAGCAGCCTACACAACCTGGTCTCAGAGCATTTCATATTATTCTGTATGTACATCTGGGTTAGGGGAAGGGTTAAGGTTAGGGGAAGGGTTAAGGTTAGGGTTAGGGGAAGCGTTAAGGTTAGGGGAAGGGTTAGGGTTAGGGGAAGGGTTAGCTATAAGGGTTAGGGGAAGGGTTAAGGTTAGGGGAAGGGTTAGCTATAAGGGTTAAGGGAAGGGTTAGGGGAAGTGTTAAGGTTAGGGGAAGGGTTAGCTATAAAGGTTAGGGTTAGGGGAAGGGTTAAGGTTAGGGGAAGGGTTAGCTATAAGGGTTAAGGTTAGGGTTAGGGGGAAGGGTTACCTAACATGCTAAGTAGTTGCAAGATAGCTAAAAAAAAGTAGTAAGTAGTTGAAAAGGTGAAAATTTTTCGCCTTATACGCCCACCTATCCACCCTGGCCAATTACCCTCCTTTCGTTTTTCTCTTAAAATAACGATCTTTATTATGTAACCACATCAACCGTAACATAAAAACTATTGGATTTACTTACAGAATAATATGACCTGCTCTGAGACCAGGTTGGTCAGCATAGAACAGAAAACACAGCCACAAGAAGATAATCATTGAAGCTGCAGTTTGTCACTTTTTGGGGGGTGACCGGACCAAATTCATATAGAAATGTGAGTTGTAGATCTGTCGTTCTCATCGAAAGCAAGTCTAAGATGAGGTAGATCTGTTCTATGTGCACTATTTCTATGCTTCTCGTTCTTAGAGTTTTGTTTTTCCCGTTCTTAGAGTTTTGTTTTTCTCGTTCTTAGAGTTTTGTTTTTCCCGTTCTTAGAGTTTTGTTTTTCACGTTCTTAGAGTTTTGTTTTTCCCGTTCTTAGAGTTTTGTTTTTCACGTTCTTAGAGTTTTGTTTTTCACGTTCTTAGAGTTTTGTTTTTCTCATTCTTAGAGTTTTGTTTTTCTCGTTCTTAGAGTTTTGTTTTTCCCGTTCTTAGAGTTTTGTTTTTCTCGTTCTTAGAGTTTTGTTTTTCACGTTCTTAGTGTTTTGTTTTTGCGTCTTTTACTTTGGGTTTTGTGCACCAGCTTTAAACAGCTAAATATACTATATTTCTGGTTCTGTAAAATATATTTCACAGTGGTTTAGATGGTACAATGATTCTCTGCACTATACTTGCTTGTTTTGTCACATAAACTGAAAGTAGGTGAACTATTTAAGCAATAAGGCCAGGGGAGGTGTGGTGTATGACCAATATAGCATGGCCAAGGGCTGTTCTTAAGCACGACGCATTGCGGAGTGCCTGGACACAGCTGTGGTATATTGGCCAAATATCACAAACCCCGAGGTGCCTTATTGCTATTATAAGCTGATTACCAACGTAATTAGAGCAGTAAAAATATTTTTTTTGCCATACCCGTGATATACGGTCTGATATACCATGGCTGTCAACCAATCCGCATTCATGGCTCGAACCACCCAGTTTATAATATAATTTCAGCAACCAGGACATTTCTGCATAGTGTCTATTTCTGAACTCGTGATGTCCATATCTGTAGTCATGATCTCTGTCAACAACATTTATCTGTTACAATGTCCATATCTGTAGTCATGATCTCTGTCAACAACATTTATCTGTTACAATGTCCATATCTGTAGTCATGATCACTGTCAACAACATTTATCTGTTACAATGTCCATATCTGATGTCATGATCACAGTCAACAACATTTATCTGTTACAATGTCCATATCTGTAGTCATGATCACTGTCAACAACATTTATCTGTTACAATGTCCATATCCGATGTCATGATCACTGACAACAACATTTATCTGTTACAATGTCCATATCTGATGTCATGATCTCTGTCAACAACACTCCATCATGTCACATGGTTGGATTAGAACAGGAGTGTGACTGTGTTTCCATGGAGACCCAGGTGTTCCTCCAGGACAAAGGAGACGACTCTACCTGGCTCAGGGACACTGAAGAGCCCTCATTCCAAACCCTAAACCCTGGGTAGAGGGGTTCAGTGAATGTGGTCTGGAATGTGTACAAGGGAGTCATTGTGTCAGAGTAGACCTCGTAGAGGGACAGACTGCCAGCTGGCCAGTCCAGAAACACTCCTACTCTGGGGGGTAGAGGGGAGGAGGACAGGCCTTTCTGGGGTTTAGGAGGGTTGATGAGGGGCAGAGCAGGTATACGAGTGACTTCACTATTGTGGTGAGCAGTGTAAAGATGCCCAGAGCAGTCCAGACACCAAGTATGTGGACACCTGCTCATCAAACATCTCATTCCAAAATCATGGGCATTAATATGATTCCTGAGGTGCTGATCTGTTGCACCCTCTGTCACGCCTTGGTCTTAGTATTTTGTGTTTTCTTTAATTATTTGTTCAGGCCAGGGTGTGACATGGGGTTATTGTGTTGTCGTATTGGGGTTTGTGTAGGCATTGGGATTGTGGTTGATTAGGGGTGTGTCTAGTATAGGCTTGGCTGCCTGAAGCGGTTCTCAATCAGAGTCAGGTGATTCTTGTTGTCTCTGATGGGGAACCGTATTTAGGTAGCCTGGGTTTCACTGTGTATTTGGTGGGTGTTTGTTCCTGTCTCTGTGTAGTTTCACCAGATAGGCTGTAATTAGTTTCACGTTCCTGTCTCTGTGTAGTTTCACCAGATAGGCTGTAATTAGTTTCACCAGATAGGCTGTAATTAGTTTCACCAGATAGGCTGTAATTAGTTTCACCAGATAGGCTGTAATTAGTTTCACCAGATAGGCTGTAATTAGTTTCACCAGATAGGCTGTAATTAGTTTCACCAGATAGGCTGTAATTAGTTTCACCAGATAGGCTGTAATTAGTTTCACCAGATAGGCTGTAATTAGTTTCACCAGATAGGCTGTAATTAGTTTCACCAGATAGGCTGTAATTAGTTTCACCAGATAGGCTGTAATTAGTTTCACCAGATAGGCTGTAATTAGTTTCACCAGATAGGCTGTAATTAGTTTCACCAGATAGGCTGTAATTAGTTTCACCAGATAGGCTGTAATTAGTTTCACCAGATAGGCTGTAATTAGTTTCACCAGATAGGCTGTAATTAGTTTCACCAGATAGGCTGTAATTAGTTTCACCAGATAGGCTGTAATTAGTTTCACGTTCCGTTTTGTTGTTTTTGTATATTACGTTATTTTCATGTATCGTCATTTCATTCATTAAAGACATGAGTAACCACCACGCTGCATTTCGGTCCGACTCTCTTTCAACAAACGAAGAACGCCGTTACACCCTCTACAACCACGTGATTATTATTATCTGATCATCTGTGAATATGTGAACACTTTGGCAATGCAGGGCCAGGCTCATCTAGGCCTATATCTCATTGTAATCATATTATTATCTATGAACATTTTAACATCTTGGCCATGTTCTGTTATAACCTCCACCCGATACAGCCAGGTTCTTGGTTTCTTCCTAGGTTCCTGCATTTCTAGGGAGTTTTTCCTAGCCGCAGTGCGTCTACACCTGCATTGCTTTCTGTTTGGGGTTTTAGACTGGGTTTCTGTACAGCACTTTGTGACATCGGCTGATGTAAAAGGGCTTTATAAATACAATTGATTTATTGAAATAAAGATGGAGTTGGACCCTCCTTTATTGCTATAACTTAGCCTCCGCCAAACCCAGATTCTTCTGTCGGAATGCCAGATGGTGAAGTGTGATTCATCACTCCAGAGAACGAGCTTACACAACTACAGAGTCCAATGGTGGAGAGCTTTACACCACTCCAGCCGACACGTGGCATTGCGCATGGTGATCTTAGGCTTGTGTGCAGCTGCTCAACCATGGAAACCCATTTCATGAAGTCCCGACGAACAGTTATTGTGCTGATATGGCTTCCAGAGGAAGTTTGGAACTCGCGAGTGAGTGTTGCAACCGAGGACTGACAAGTGTGCTCTTCAGCACTCTGCGGTCCCGTTCTGTGAGATTGTGTGGTCTACCACGACGGCTGAGCCGTTGTTGCTCCTAGACATTTCCCCTTCACAAAAACAGTACCTACGGTTGACCTGGGCAGCTCTAGCAGGGCAGAAAATTGACAAACTGTCTTGTTGGAAAGGTGGCATCCTTTGACAGTGCCACGTTGAAAGTCACTGAGCTCTTCAGTAAGGCCATTCTACTGACAATATTTGTCTATGGTGATTGAATGGATGTGTGCTCGATTTTATACACAGACAGCAACGGGTGTGGCTGAAATAGCCGAATCCACTCATTTGAAGGGGTGTCCACATACTTCTGTATATATAGTGTCTATATAATAGTGTTTATGAAAGGAAGATTCTTACTTGTCTAGTGGCAGAAGTTTCTCTGTGTTGTGGTGTCAGTTTGACTTGGTATTGTCTCTGAGAGAACAAGAAAGAACTGAGAGAGTGGCAGGGGAAGAAGAGAGAGAGAGAGAGAGGGAGAGGGGTGAGGGAGGGAAGAGGGAGAGAGAGAGGGAGAGAGAGAGGGAGGGAAGAGGGAGAGAGAGAGGGAGAGAGAGAGGGGGAGGGAAGAGGGAGAGAGAGAGGGAGAGTGAGAGAGAGAGAGGGAGAGAGAGGGATGAGGGAGGGATGAGGGAGGGAAGAGGGAGAGAGAGAGGGAGAGAGAGAGGGAGAGTGAGAGAGAGAGGGAGAGAGAGGGAGAGTGAGAGAGAGAGAGGGAGAGAGAGAGGGAGAGTGAGAGAGAGAGAGAGGGAGAGTGAGAGAGAGAGAGTGAGAGAGAGAGAGGGAGAGAGAGGGAGACAGAGTGAGAGAGTGGCAGTGAAAGAAGAGAGAGAGAGAGGACTGCAGCAGGCAAGACCCAACCTGTAGTAATCAGGAATGTTTTTTTCTACATCACACACCATAAGTCAGGGCTGTTATACTGGTAGTAATTTAGTCATTGATACCGGCCCTTTGATAAATTCTGAACATAAATAAAAGACCTGCAACAAAATCCCCTCCAAAATCTGCCTTTCAGTACCAAAATGGCAAACTCCATGGTGTCTATGGTGTGTTTTCTAAACTCCATGGTGTCTATGGTGTGTTTTCTAAACTCCATGGTGTCTATGGTGTGTTTTCTAAACTCCATGGTGTCTATGGTGTGTTTTCTAAACTCCATGGTGTCTATAGTGTGTTTTCTAAACTCCATGGTGTCTATGGTGTGTTTTCTAAACTCCATGGTGTCTATGGTGTGTTTTCTAAACTCCGTGGTGTCTATAGTGTGTTTTCTAAACTCCATGGTGTCTATGGTGTGTTTTCTAAACTCCATGGTGTCTATAGTGTGTTTTCTAAACTCCATGGTGTCTATGGTGTGTTTTCTAAACTCCATGGTGTCTATGGTGTGTTTTCTAAACTCCATGGTGTCTATGGTGTGTTTTCTAAACTCCATGGTGTCTATGGTGTGTTTTCTAAACTCCATGGTGTCTATAGTGTGTTTTCTACATTTACATTACATTTACATTTAAGTCATTTAGCAGACGCTCTTATCCAGAGCGACTTACAAATTGGTGCATTCACCTTATGACATCCAGTGGGACAGTCACTTAGTGCATCTAAAACTTAGGGGGTGGGGTGAGAGGGATTACTTAACCTATCCTAGGTATTCCTAAAGAGGTGGGGTTTCAGGTGTCTCCGGAAGGTGGTGATTGACTCCGCTGTCCTGGCGTCTGAGGGAGTTTGTTCCACCATTGGGGGCCAGGGCAGCGAACAGTTTTGACTGGGCTGAGCGGGAGCTGTACTTCCTCAGTGGTAGGGAGGCGAGCAGGCCAGAGGTGGATGAACGTCAGTGCCCTTGTTTGGGTGTAGGGCCTGATCAGAGCCTGGAGGTCTATGGTGCCGTTTCACAGCTCCGTAAAGCACCATGGTCTTGTAGCGGATGTGCTTCAACTGGAAGCCAGTGGAGTCGGAGGAGTGGGGTGACGTTTGGGAAGGTTGAACACCAGACGGGCTGTCTGGATGAGTTGAAGGGGTTTTGGCACAGGCAGGGAGCCCAGCCAACAGCGAGTTGCAGTAATCCAGACGGGTGACAAGTGCCTGGATTAGGACCTGCCATTCCTGTGTGAGGCAGGGTCTACTCTGCGGATGTTGTAGAGCATGAACCTACAGGAACGGGCCACCGCCTTGATGTTAGTTGAGAACGACAGGGTGTTGTCTAGGATCACACCAAGGTTCTTGGCGCTCTGGGAGGAGGACACAGTGGAGTTGTCAAACGTGATGGTGATCATGGAAGTGCAGTTTTCCCCGGGAGGAAGAGCAGCTGTCTTGCCGAGGTTTTCAAACTTGATGGTGATCCGTCATCCACACTGATATGTCTGCCAGACATGCAGAGATGCGATTCGCCACCTGGTCATCAGAAGGGGGAAAGGAGAAGATTAATTGTGTGTCGTCTGCATAGCAATGATAAGAGAGACCATGTGAGGTTATGACATGGTGTCTATGGTGTGTTTTCTAAACTCCATGGTGTCTATAGTGTGTTTTCTAAACTCCATGGTGTCTATGGTGTGTTTTCTAAACTCCATGGTGTCTATAGTGTGTTTTCTAAACTCCATGGTGTCTATTGTGTGTTTTCTAAACTCCATGGTGTCTATGGTGTGTTTTCTAAACTCCATGGTGTCTATAGTGTGTTTTCTAAACTCCATGGTGTCTATAGTGTCTTTCTAAACTCCATGGTGTCTATAGTGTGTTTTCTAAACTCCATGGTGTCTATAGTGTGTTTTCTAAACTCCATGGTGTCTATAGTGTGTTTTCTAAACTCCATAGTGTCTATGGTGTGTTTTCTAAACTCCATAGTGTCTATAGTGTGTTTTCTAAACTCCATGGTGTCTATAGTGTGTTTTCTAAACTCCATGGTGTCTATAGTGTGTTTTCTAAACTCCATGGTGTCTATAGTGTGTTTTCTAAACTCCATGGTGTCTATAGTGTGTTTTCTAAACTCCATGGTGTCTATAGTGTGTTTTCTAAACTCCATAGTGTCTATAGTGTGTTTTCTAAACTCCATGGTGTCTATGGTGTTTTCTAGCTGTTTTCAGGCACTTCTAATGCCCATGTGGCATGTTGATTCTTTCTTGTTCGTGTGAATTAGTGTTTCAATGGTAGTGTTCAAGCCACACAATATTATGACCCCATTGCTGAAAGAAACGACTCTAAGGAACACGTCCTGCCTTATGTTTCCCTCCCTGTGACTCACAAAGACTCGTTAGAAGGGAGTGAGACAAACAACGCCTAATGACTGAGGGAAATGACTTCAAAGCATCCTTCAGACATTACCTGATTGGACAGATCTTTGTTCCATTACCTGATTGGACATATCTTTGTTCCATTACCTGATTGGACATATTTGTTCCATTACCTGATTGGACATGTTTGTTCCATTACCTGATTGGACATATCTTTGAGGCATTACCTGATTGGACATATCTTTGAGGCATTACCTGATTGGACATATTGTTGTGTTATTTATTGAGATGCTTCGTTTTTCAGATGATTTTAAATCGACCTAATTACTTTTAAGAAGCTATTGATCGTTTTGAACTAAAAACTAAACTAATGGTGGGAGAGCCTTGTGCTTTTTTCCTTTCCAATGATGATAAAATGTTTGGTTGCACCTTGACTCACGTTGGTTGAGCCTCCACTTCTTTCCTGGTTCCCTTTAACAACATGTAATACTAAGAAAAGTCTTTTATTGGATAGTTGTGTGTTGCTTTTTCATACAGTTTATACAGTATAATCACAGGTGGAGAATGTCCAGCCCCCTGCAATGAACCTTTATCATTATCATTATTATTATTAGTTTATACAGTATAATCACAGGTGGAGAATGTCCAGCCCCCCTGCAATTAACCTTTATCATTATTATTATTAGTTTATACAGTATAATCACAGGTGGAGAATGTCCAGCCCCCTGCAATTAACCTTTATCATTATCATTATTATTATTAGTTTATACAGTATAATCACAGGTGGAGAATGTCCAGCCCCCCTGCAATTAACCTTTATCATTATCATTATTATTATTAGTTTATACAGTATAATCACAGGTGGAGAATGTCCAGCCCCCCTGCAATTAACCTTTATCATTATCATTATTAGTTTATACAGTATAATCACAGGTGGAGAATGTCCAGCCCCCCTGCAATTAACCTTTATCATTATCATTATTAGTTTATACAGTATAATCACAGGTGGAGAATGTCCAGCCCCCCTGCAATTAACCTTTATCATTATCATTATTAGTTTATACAGTATAATCACAGGTGGAGAATGTCCAGCCGCCCTGCAATTAACCTTTATCATTATCATTATTAGTTTAAACGTCTGGCCGCCTTAAATAGCCCTCTGCCATCGGTCTCTATTAACCAATCACATCTCTGTTCCTACATCTCGTACTGGAATCAGAGATAGAGCGCCCTCTACAGATCAGATGGCAGAAACACACCGACAGAGGCACAACAGATCTCAATTTAATTTCCCGAATTCCTCTCTCCTTGCCTCCTTCTCACGACGAATTGGTATTGACACAACTATAGTCTACCAGGCTGAAATGTAATATTTCTGGTTCTGTCACGTGGGCAGAGTGTTACTGTCCAAACATATTGGTATAGTATTGGTATTGACACAACTATAGTCTACCAGAGTGTTACTGAGTGTTACTGTCCAAACGTATTGGTATAGTATTGGTATAGTATTGGTATAGTATTGGTATTGACACAACTATAGTCTACCAGAGTGTTACTGAGTGTTACTGTCCAAACGTATTGGTATAGTATTGGTATAGTATTGGTATTGTATTGGTATTGACACAACTATAGTCTACCAGGCTGAAATGTAATATTTCTGGTTCTGTCACGTGGGCAGAGTGTTACTGTCCAAACGTATTGAGCAAGTCAGCCATATCAGCTGTTTCTTTAAAGGCAGTAAATGAGGCTGAAAGAACTGTTTCGCTGCCAGACAAGGTGCTGAAAACAAGGCTCCTCTGATAACCAGGTGTAGAGGTGGTAAGGATTCACTCCACGGTGCTGAAAACAAGGCCCCTCTGATAACCAGGTGTAGAGGTGGTAAGGATTGGTGCTGAAAACAAGGCTCCTCTGATAACCAGGTGTAGAGGTGGTAAGGATTCACTCCACGGTGCTGAAAACAAGGCTCCTCTGATAACCAGGTGTAGAGGTGGTAAGGATTGGTGCTGAAAACAAGGCTCCTCTGATAACCAGGTGTAGTGGTGGTAAGGATTCACTCCACGGTGCTGAAAACAAGGCTCCTCTGATAACCAGGTGTAGAGGTGGTAAGGATTCACTCCACGGTGCTGAAAACAAGGCTCCTCTGATAACCAGGTGTAGAGGTGGTAAGGATTCACTCCACGGTGCTGAAAACAAGGCTCCTCTGATAACCAGGTGTAGAGGTGGTAAGGATTGGTGCTGAAAACAAGGCTCCTCTGATAACCAGGTGTAGAGGTGGTAAGGATTGGTGCTGAAAACAAGGCTCCTCTGATAACCAGGTGTAGAGGTGGTAAGGATTCACTCCACGGTGCTGAAAACAAGGTTCCTCTGATAACCAGGTGTAGAGGTGGTAAGGATTCACTCCACGGTGCTGAAAACAAGGCTCCTCTGATAACCAGGTGTAGAGGTGGTAAGGATTCACTCCACGGTGCTGAAAACAAGGCTCCTCTGATAACCAGGTGTAGAGGTGGTAAGAATTCACTCCACGGTGCTGAAAACAAGGCTCCTCTGATAACCAGGTGTAGAGGTGGTAAGAATTCACTCCATGGTGCTGAAAACAAGGCTCCTCTGATAACCAGGTGTAGAGGTGGTAAGGATTCACTCCATGGTGCTGAAAACAAGGCTCCTCTGATAACCAGGTGTAGAGGTGGTAAGAATTCACTCCATGGTGCTGAAAACAAGGCTCCTCTGATAACCAGGTGTAGAGGTGGTAAGAATTCACTCCATGGTGCTGAAAACAAGGCTCCTCTGATAACCAGGTGTAGAGGTGGTAAGGATTCACTCCACGGTGCTGAAAACAAGGCTCCTCTGATAACCAGGTGTAGAGGTGGTAAGAATTCACTCCATGGTGCTGAAAACAAGGCTCCTCTGATAACCAGGTGTAGAGGTGGTAAGGATTCACTCCACGGTGCTGAAAACAAGGCTCCTCTGATAACCAGGTGTAGAGGTGGTAAGGATTCACTCCACGGTGCTGAAAACAAGGCTCCTCTGATAACCAGGTGTAGAGGTGGTAAGGATTCACTCCACGGTGCTGAAAACAAGGCTCCTCTGATAACCAGGTGTAGAGGTGGTAAGGATTCACTCCACGGTGCTGAAAACAAGGCTCCTCTGATAACCAGGTGTAGAGGTGGTAAGGATTCACTCCACGGTGCTGAAAACAAGGCTCCTCTGATAACCAGGTGTAGAGGTGGTAAGGATTCACTCCATGGTGCTGAAAACAAGGCTCCTCTGATAACCAGGTGTAGAGGTGGTAAGGATTCACTCCATGGTGCTGAAAACAAGGCTCCTCTGATAACCAGGTGTAGAGGTGGTAAGGATTCACTCCATGGTGCTGAAAACAAGGCTCCTCTGATAACCAGGTGTAGAGGTGGTAAGGATTCACTCCACGGTGCTGAAAACAAGGCTCCTCTGATAACCAGGTGTAGAGGTGGTAAGGATTCACTCCATGGGCCTGAAAACAAGGCTCCTCTGATAACCAGGTGTAGAGGTGGTAAGAATTCACTCCACGGTGCTGAAAACAAGGCTCCTCTGATAACCAGGTGTAGAGGTGGTAAGGATTCACTCCATGGTGCTGAAAACAAGGCTCCTCTGATAACCAGGTGTAGAGGTGGTAAGGATTCACTCCACGGTGCTGAAAACAAGGCTCCTCTGATAACCAGGTGTAGAGGTGGTAAGGATTCACTCCACGGTGCTGAAAACAAGGCTCCTCTGATAACCAGGTGTAGAGGTGGTAAGGATTCACTCCACGGTGCTGAAAACAAGGCTCCTCTGATAACCAGGTGTAGAGGTGGTAAGGATTCACTCCACGGTGCTGAAAACAAGGCTCCTCTGATAACCAGGTGTAGAGGTGGTAAGGATTCACTCCACGGTGCTGAAAACAAGGCTCCTCTGATAACCAGGTGTAGAGGTGGTAAGGATTCACTCCACGGTGCTGAAAACAAGGCTCCTCTGATAACCAGGTGTAGAGGTGGTAAGGATTCACTCCACGGTGCTGAAAACAAGGCTCCTCTGATAACCAGGTGTAGAGGTGGTAAGGATTCACTCCACGGTGCTGAAAACAAGGCTCTGCTGTTGAGCCAGCTTTATGTAGGCCGTTTGTCTCCATTATAATACATGTAATATATTGTGTAGTATTTTTTGTGTACTGTAGTGTTATGTAATGTAGTGTTGCCACGTTGTGTACTGTAGTGTTGTGTACTGTAGTATTGTGTTGTGTACTGTAGTATTGTGTTGTGTACTGTATGTTGTGTACTGTAGTATTGTGTTGTGTACTGTAGTACTGTGTTGTGTAGTGTTGTGTAGTGTAGTATTGTGTGTGTACTGTAGTACTGTGTTGTGTACTGTAGTATTGTGTTGTGTATGTCCTGTTGTGTACTGTAGTATTGTGTTGTGTACTGTAGTAGTGTCTCCTCCCAGTGTTGTGTAGTGTAGTATTGTTGTGTACAGTATTGTGTTGTCCCATATTGTGTTGTGTACTGTAGTATTGTGTAGTGTGTATGTGTTGTGTAGTGTTGTGTTGTAGTATTGTGTTGTGTACTGTAGTATTGTGTAGTGTAGTATTGTGTTGTGTACAGTGTAGTGTTTCTGCCACTGTAGTGTCACATGATCAGTGCTGTGTTGTCTCTGTAGTGTAGTGTTGTGTAGTGTTGTGTGTGTAAGTGTAGTGTCCATGTGTCACATGATGTTGTGTAGTGTAATGTAGTGTTGTGTTGTGTAGTGTAGTATTGTGTTGTGTACTGTAGTATTGTGTAGTGTAGTATTGTGTTGTGTAGTGTTGTGTAGTGTAGTGTAGTGTTGTGTAGTGTAGTATTGTGTTCTGTACTGTAGTATTGTGTAGTGTAGTATTGTGTTGTGTACTGTAGTGTAGTGTTGTATACTGTAGTGTAGTGTTGTGTAGTGTTGTGTAGTGTTGTGTAATGTAGTGTTGTGTAGTGTTGTGTAGTGTAGTATTGTGTTGTGTACTGTAGTGTAGTATTGTGTTGTGTACTGTAGTATTGTGTAGTGTAGTATTGTGTTGTGTAGTGTTGTGTACTGTAGTGTAGTGTTGTGTACTGTAGTGTAGTGTTGTGTACTGTAGTGTAGTGTTGTGTAGTGTTGTGTAATGTAGTGTTGTGTAGTGTTGTGTAGTGTTGTGTAATGTAGTGTTGTGTAGTGTTGTGTAGTGTTGTGTAGTGTAGTATTGTGTTGTGTAGTGTAATATTGTGTTGTGTAGTGTAGTATTGTGTTGTGTACTGTAGTGTAGTGTTGTGGGGCTTTGCTGGCGTGCATCATAAACCTTTCTTTGAGTTTGATGCTAAACCCCCTACTGATATCCCCTTTGGTTTGCTGTGCTCTCCTTACGCTGAACTGAGGGAGAGTTGGGTGTTATGCTCGTGGTACATGTCCTGCTCCTCCTAGTTGCAATACTCCCACGTCTCCTCCCACGTCTCCTCCCATGTCCTGCTCCTCCTAGTTGCAATACTCCCACGTCTCCTCCCATGTCCTGCTCCTCCTAGTTGCAATACTCCCACGTCTCCTCCCATGTCCTGCTCCTCCTAGTTGCAATACTCCCATCTCCTCCCATGTCCTGCTCCTCCTAGTTGCAATACTCCCACGTCTCCTCCCATGTCCTGCTCCTCCTGTTACGCAACAAAGTTCCTTCACTCATACTGCAATAATACTCCCACGTCTCCTCCTACCTCCTACGTCTCCTCCCATGTCCTGCTCCTCCTAGTTGCAATACTCCCACGTCTCCTCCCATGTCCTGCTCCTCCTAGTTGCAATACTCCCACGTCTCCTCCCATGTCCTGCTGGACACGTTGTGTGTTTTAATGTTTTGATTGTCAAACTGATGAAGCAGAGAGAAGAGCAACAGAGTGTTTCTGCCACTGGGGGCGATCTCCCCATCACATGATCAGGCTCTGTGGGGCGATCCCTCCATCACATGATCAGGCTCTGGGGGCCTTATCCCTCCATCACATGATCATGCTCTGGGGGCGATGTCCCTCCATCACATGATCAGGCTCTGGGGTATGTCCCTCCATCACATGATCAGGCTCTGGGGGCGATGTCCCTCCATCACATGGTCAGGCTCTGTGGGGCGATGTCCATCCATCACATGGTCAGGCTCTGTGGGGCTGTCCATCCATCACATGGAAATCAGGCTCTGTGGGGCGATGTCCATCCATCACATGATCAGGCTCTGTGGGTTGATCTCCCTCCATCCCTTGAACAGGCTCTGTGGGTTGATCTCCCTCCATCCCTTGAACAGGCTCTGTGGGTCGATCTCCCTCCCATCCCTTGATCAGGCTCTGTGGGGTGATGTCCCTCCATCACTTGAACAGGCTCTGTGGGTTGATCTCCATCCATCACATGATCAGGCTCTGGGGGCGATGTCCCTCCATCACATGATCAGGCTCTGTGGGGCGATGTCCCTCCATCACATGATCAGGCTCTGTGGGGCGATGTCCCCCCATCACATGATCAGGCTCTGTGGGGCGATGTCCATCACATGATCAGGCTCTGTGGGGCGATGTCCCCCATCACATGATCAGGCTCTGTGGGGCGATGTCCCTCCATCACATGATCAGGCTCTGTGGGGCGATGTCCCTCCATCACATGATCAGGCTCTGTGGGGCGATGTCCCTCCATCACATGATCAGGCTCTGTGGGGCGATGTCCCTCCATCACATGATCAGGCTCTGTGGGGCGATGTCCCTCCATCACATGATCAGGCTCTGTGGGGCGATGTCCCTCCATCACATGATCAGGCTCTGGGGGGCGATGTCCCTCCATCCCTTGAACAGGCTCTGGGGGGCGATGTCCCTCCATCCCTTGAACAGGCTCTGGGGGGCGATCTCCCTCCATCCCTTGAACAGGCTCTGGGGGGCGATCTCCCTCCATCCCTTGAACAGGCTCTGGGGGGCGATGTCCCTCCATCCCTTGAACAGGCTCTGTGGGGCGATGTCCCTCCATCCCTGATCAGGCTCTGGGGGGTTTCCCAGACACAGATTCAGCCCAGTCCTGGACTGAAAACAATTCAATGGACAATCTCCATTGACAACGGGTTTTTTTTTAAAGTCAAGGATGCATTTAGGCGTAATCTGTGTCTGGGAAACTGCCTCTGAATGTCCAGTAATGGTACATGAATCTGCTTCCTGTTTCGCGACAAAGCCTCCTTCACTCAATACTGCCAAAAATACCCTCATAAAACTATCCTACCGATCCTTGACTTCGGGATGTAATTTACAAAACAGCCTCCAACACTCTACTCAGCTAATTTGATGTAGTCTATCACAGTGCCATCATTTTTGTCACCAAAGCCCCATATACTACACACTACTGTGACCTGTATGCTCTCGTTGGCTGGCCCTCGCTTCATATTCGTCCCCACTGGCTCAGGTCATCTATAAGTCTTTGCTAGGTAAAGCCTTATCTCAGCTCACAGGTCACCATAGCAGCACCCATCCATAGCACACGCTCTAGCAGGTATATCTCACCCCCAAAGCCAATTCCTCCTTTGGCCGCCTTTCCTTCCAGTTCTCTGCTGCCAATGACTGGAACGAATTGCAAAAATGTTTTTGTTTTCTCAATGACATTGAAATCACCATTGAAAAAAGGCGCAAATGTCTAGCAAGCCTGACCACAGTTTGTGACCCCTATGATGACACACCAAATGGTTGGACGGATCGCGGGGCGAAAAGAGCAGGAATAGGCAGACTACTAGACCAAGCTGTGTCTTCCAATGGTGAGACTGCTGTCGACATCCAAATATGACCCAACTTGAATAAACGCTGGACAGCAGTGGTGTAGCCGACCGTAAGGACGACAGCAGTGGTGTAGTCTTAACAGACAGCAGTGGTGTAGCCGACCGTAAGGACGACAGGAGTGGTGAGCCATAACAGACAGGAGTGGTGTAGTCCGTAACGACAGGATGGTGTAGCCGTCTTAACAGACAGGAGTGGTGTAGCCGACCTAACAGACACAGGAGTGCTGTAGTCCTTAACAGACAGCATGGTGTCAGAGTCTTAACAGACACATGCTCAGCCGTCCTAACGACAGCAGTGGTGTAGCCGACCTAACAGACACAGTGGTGTAGTCCGACAGTAAGGACAGACACAGTGGTGTAGCCGAGTCCTTAACAGACACAGCAGTGGTGTCCTAACATGACAGCAGTGGTCAGCCTTAACGACCTTAAGGAGACAGCAGTGGTGTTCCGTGCTCAGAGTCTTAGCAGACACATGCTCAGAGTCTTAACAAACACATGCTCAGAGACTTAACAGACACATGCTCAGAGTCCTTAACAGACACATGCTCAGAGTCTTAACAGACACATGCTCAGAGTCCTAACAGACACATGCTCAGAGTCCTTAACAGACACATGCTCAGAGTCCTAACAGACACATGCTCAGAGTCCTTAACAGACACATGCTCAGAGTCCTAACAGACACATGCTCAGAGTCCTTAACAGACACATGCTCAGAGTCCTAACAGACACATGCTCAGAGTCTTAACAGACACATGCTCAGAGTCCTAACAGACACATGCTCAGAGTCTTAACAGACACATACTCAGAGGCTTAACAGACACATGCTCAGAGTCCTAACAGACACATGCTCAGAGTCTTAACAGACACATACTCAGAGGCTTAACAGACACATGCTCAGAGGCCTAACAGACACATGCTCAGAGTCCTAACAGACACATGCTCAGAGTCCTTAACAGACACATGCTCAAAGGCCTAACAGACACATGCTCAAACTTGTGCACATTTGATAGACTTAAACAGCTGCAAATTATCACGATTTCAAAGTTTTTCACATGCACATGCAAAAAAAGCCCTTTTCTGTAGTGCTCAAATCATGTCATTTCCCGAGGGCAACATTTATTTTTCAGCTGGAAGCAAGGAACCCAATCAATTCTCCATGACAACACAATCATAAACAACAGAGTAGGCCATTTAGTCCTTCTTTTTCGGATTATACTCAGGTAAAACATGTTGATTAATGTACTTTTCCATATTTAATAAGACCTAATCTTGAAGATCAAGGGGTATTAAGCTAATTGTAATGACTGGAAATGGGACAGACTGTTTCTTTGTTAGGTAAAGATACAGCCTAACGGAATGCTAATCAGTAGTAGGAACCAATGGGTTGGAAGCATCCCTAACCAACCCATAAAGTCAAATGCAACATCCATTTATGGACAGATATGGAAACTCACATATATTTGTCCTGCAATAGATGTCTTCGATTGGTAATATTCAATTTTTTGTCTTTTCTAATGACTCTTATAGGGCCCACTAGAGCTGCAAAGTCAAAATTGGCTGTTTTAAAAATGTATAAAAACAAAAATGAGCTTTTGGTCTTAATTTAAGGTTAGGCATTAGGGTTAGCAGTGTGGTTACGATTAAAATCAGATTTTATGACGTTGTGGATGTGCCAGCTATTGACCACTATGCAGAGCTGCCTCTAGACTCGACAGATTCCAGATACCGGTCCCAGACACTTAACGGTTAGAGTTTCACCTGCTGCAGAGATCTTGTGGCAAGAATATTATTTATTACATCCAGATGTTGGATAAAGAGAAAGTAAATATCACATATTCCAAAATTAACAAGAGTGTGGAGGGTGTATTTTAAGGAGGAAATTGGTGTGTTTGCATGCCAGAGGTGGGACCAAGTCACTGTTATTCGAGTCACAAGTAAATCTCAAGTCACATGGTCCGGGTCTCAGGTCACATGGTCCGGGTCTCAGGTCACATGGTCCGGGTCTCAGGTCACATGGTCCGGGTCTCAGGTCACATGGTCCGGGTCTCGGGTCACATGGTCCGGGTCTGGGGTCACATGGTCCGGGTCTGGGGTCACATGGTCCGGGTCTCGGGTCACATGGTCCGGGTCTCAAGTCACATGGTCCGGGTCTGGGGTCACATGGTCCGGGTCTCGGGTCACATGGTCCGGGTCTCGGGTCACATGGTCCGGGTCTCGGGTCACATGGTCCGGGTCTCGGGTCACATCACATGGTCCGGGTCTGGGGTCACATGGTCCGGGTCTCACATGGTCACATGGTCCGGGTCTCGGGTCACATGGTCCGGGTCTCGGGTCACATGGTCCGGGTCTCTCGGGTCACATGGTCCGGGTCTGGGGTCACATGGTCCGGGTCTGGGGTCACATGGTCCGGGTCTCGGGTCCGGGTCTCGGGTCACATGGTCCGGGTCTCGGGTCACATGGTCCGGGTCTGGGGTCACATGGTCCGGGTCTGGGGTCACATGGTCCGGGTCTCGGGTCACATGGTCCGGGTCTCGGGTCACATGGTCCGGGTCTCGGGTCACATGGTCCGGGTCTGGGTCACATGGTCCGGGTCTGGGTCACATGGTCCGGGTCTCGGGTCACATGGTCCGGGTCTCGGGTCACATGGTCCGGGTCTCGGGTCACATGGTCCGGGTCTCGGGTCACATGGTCCGGGTCTCGGGTCACATGGTCCGGGTCTGGGGTCACATGGTCCGGGTCTGGGGTCACATGGTCCGGGTCTGGGGTCACATGGTCAGGGTCTGGGGTCACATGGTCCGGGTCTCGGGTCACATGGTCCGGGTCTGGGGTCACATGGTCAGGGTCTGGGGTCACATGGTCCGGGTCTCGGGTCACATGGTCCGGGTCTGGGGTCACATGGTCCGGGTCTGGGTTCACATGGTCCGGGTCTCGGGTCGAGTCCCAAGTAGAACGGGTCAAATCCATGTTGTGCGTCGTACGAGCAAGTCGAGTTGAGTTTTCTTTTGAAAATCAAGACTTAAGTCATGTTTTTTTTAAATACAGAAAATGATTTATTCAATTACAAATCTTTGTTTATTTATTGAGGCTACTAGACAGCCCTTTTTTCTTTGTCTACAACACATTGTTATGATGTAATAATTAATTTCAACAAATTCCAAATCCAAGCTTCTTAAGTCAATGATACATTTAAAGTAATTTCGACATAGAAAAACACCAATAGTCCTCTGTTAGTAAGTGATGCTTGATGCCCCATTGCTGGGGAGCAACGTGAACGGTTCATATACTTTATCACCAAACCATTTCTGGAGCTCCATATTAATCGATGGCAAGTCACCTCTCCCTTCAATTTCACGTTTGCGCTGCACCCATTTCTATAGCTGTACAGCAAATTAGCCATCTGTTGGCGAGCTCAGCGGTTTTCAAACACGCGACCCCGCACAATCACTGCGCAAATGTAGCCTGTCATTACAGCCATAAATGGTGATGTGTTTTCAAACGACAAGATACAGAAATAAACTGCGTTTTACACCTGCGTTTTGAGCTGACATTTTTAAAGTTACGTATCTTGAAAACTGGATTGGTGACAGTCCCAAAATGTTTTGCTTGTCAGCAATGAACTAATGAATCAAATATCAAAATATTGTTTTTTTTGGTTGGAATTTTCCTTTAACTTCCCAGAATATGTCACACGTTCATCCATGTTACCAGTTAAACCATTATTACCCTCCGAACTAGGACTATCTGATATGACGATGATCAGTGACATCACCAGGTAGCCTACTGTTGTGACAGAGTTGTGTCTGTAGCAGATTGTTAAACGGTACTTTATATGTACGTTATACGGAACTTTATACATTATTAAGCTACTCTGTTTTTTTGCCAGGCAAAACCGGAGAAAATTAAACAAGCGCTTTCTGGCCACTAATCTGGGTATGTGCGCCCGCCAATGCCGATGACTGGTCATTGGTCAACAGTCAAGGCAATTTCTTTCTTTCTTTCACAATTTCTTTTGGTTCTGAAGCACAGATGAGGTGTTGTTTAATAAGGATGTGGTGCAATGCCACAGGTTTATGTTTAGTGACCAGATCGAATAAGCAAAGATATCATATAGAAATAGATGAGGTGTTGTTTAATAAGGATGTGGTGCAATGCCACAGGTTTATGTTTAGTGACCAGATCGAATAAGCAAAGATATCATATAGAAATAGTAGGCCATATGTCGCCTATTAACAAATGAAGAAAATAAATCCCTTTCAGTTTCACAACCCCCCACAACCTTCTCACTGGGCAAGCTCACCAGAACTGTATTGATTGACAGCTTGCTGGTCCAATCAGAATCAACTTTTTTGCAAGTACGATACTGTCACTGGCTGCGTGGAGAGTAATCCACGGAGAAGTCATCCGTCTCAAGTCGAAGTCGAGTCCAGAGTGTCGAGACTGTAAGTCCATGTCAAGTCTCCAGTTATTTTATGTTTCATCAAGTCGAGTCTCAAGTCATAAACTTTATGACTATAGAGTCAGACTGGAATCCAAGTCATGTGACTTGAGTCCTCTGGTGCTGTGTGTGTGTGTGTGTGTGTGTGTGTGTGTGTGTGTGTGTGTGTGTGTGTGTGTGTGTGTGTGTGTGTGTGTGTGTGTGTGTGTGTGTGTGTGTGTGTGTGTGTGTGTGTGTGTGTGTGTGTGTGTGTGTGTGTGTGTGTGTGTGTGTGTGTGTGAGTTAGAACGCTGGTGTGTCCAGTTTCTCTGAGCTCAGCCATTCTATCCTCCCACACTGACTGCTCCTCAGCTGTCCCTCTCTCATACTGCATCCTGAACTGCCCCCGCAACACACACACACACACACACACACACACACACACACACACACACACACACACACACACACACACACACACACACACACACACACACACACACACACACACACACACACACACACACACACACACACACAGGCATTGAGGCCTTCAGTTACGGTTCGATTGAACGTCAGAGTGTGTGTGTGTGTGTGTGTGTGTGTGTGTGTGTGTGTGTGTGTGTGTGTGTGTGTGTGTGTGTGTGTGTGTGTGTGTGTGTGCGTGCGTGCGTGCGTGCGTGTGGGGGGGGGGTTGCAGGGTTAATGTCTTGTGTAGAGAGCAAGTGTGTCTCCTGAATTAGAGGGGTTGCCAAAAGAAGTTGGATGGTTGCCGGGAAGGGGTTGCCTAGGGGTGTTGGGTGTTGCAGGGCGGGTTGTGTTTCTGCTGTGTAGCCTGTTTGCATGTTGGCGGTGCGCAGGACGCGTGTGGCCTTCTCAGACTACAGCCCAAAACAAACACACAAACACACACACACTCACTCACTCACTCATACACTCACTCACTCACTCACTCACTCGACAGGAGAAAACCAGGGCTACAAGTAACAAATCGTCCAGGGTCTCTCCAGCTCCTCTCTACAGTCCCTCCATGTGAAAGGGAGAGAGTTTCCTTCAGGTAGAAGAACAGGAGGAGGAGGAGGAGAGAAAGTGTTAGCTGATCACTGATCAGATGTTATGTGGAGGGGGGTTGGGGGTCAGAGAGGTCTAGAATGGTGTGTGTTTAAAGGGTGGGTATATATAGACAGTCTTCTAAGGTTGTTGGAGCCTCTTAAACCTCTGAGGAATTCAGAGCACGTCTTTAGACACTCACACCAGACACACACACATACATACACACATACATACATACACACACACATACATACACACACACCAGACACACACACACACATACATTCACACACACACACACATACATACCAAACACACACACACACCAAACACACACATACATTCACACACACACATTCACACACACACGCATACATACACACATACATACACACACACATACATACACACACACACCAGACACACACACACCAAACACACACACACACCAAACACACACATACATTCACACACACACACACCAGACACACACACACACACATACATTCACACACACACACATACATTCACACACACCAAGTCCTAAATTCACCCTCCTCTCTTCTATCATTAAAACACACTAAGTTCACCCTTCTCTCGTCTATCATTAAAACACACTACGAGTTCACCCTCCTCTCTTCTTCTCTCCTATCACTAAAACACACTAAGTTCACCCTCCTCTCTTCTTCTCTCATATCATTAAAACACACTACGAGTTCACCCTCCTCTCTTCTTCTCTCCTATCACTAAAACACACTAAGTTCACCCTCCTCTCTTCTTCTCTCCTATCACTAAAACACACTAAGTTCACCCTCCTCTCTTCTTCTCTCATATCATTAAAACACACTACGAGTTCACCCTCCTCTCTTCTTCTCTCCTATCACTAAAACACACTAAGTTCACCCTCCTCTCTTCTTCTCTCCTATCACTAAAACACACTAAGTTCACCCTCCTCTCTTCTTCTCTCCTATCACTAAAACACACTAAGTTCACCCTCCTCTCTTCTTCTCTCATATCATTAAAACCCACTACGAGTTCACCCTCCTCTCTTCTTCTCTCATCTCATTACAACACACTATGAGTTCACCCTCCTCTCTTCTTCTCTCCCTGTCTTAATAAACCTCCCGAGTGGTGCAGCGGTCTAAGGCACTGCATCGCAGTGCTAGGGGGGTCACTACAGACCTGGGTTCCATCCCGGGCTGTATCACAACCGGCCGTGACGGGAGTCCCATAGGGCGGTGCACAATTGGCCGAGCGTTGTCCGGATTAGGAGAGTGTTTGGCTGGGGTAGGAGAGGGTTTGGCTGGGGTAGGATAGGGTTTGGCTGGGGTAGGAGAGTGTTTGGCTGGGGTAGGAGAGGGTTTGGCTGGGGTAGGAGAGGGTTTGGCTGGGGTAGGAGAGGGTTTGGCTGGGGTAGGATAGGGTTTGGCTGGGGTAGGAGAGGGTTTGGCTGGGGTAGGAGAGGGTTTGGCTGGGGTAGGAGAGTGTTTGGCTGGGGTAGGAGAGTGTTTGGCTGGGGTAGGAGAGGGTTTGGCTGGGGTAGAAGAGGGTTTGGCTGGGGTAGGAGAGGGTTTGGCTGGGGTAGGAGAGTGTTTGGCTCGGGTAAGAGAGCGTTTGGCTGGGGTAGGAGAGGGTTAGGCTGGGGTAGGAGAGTGTTTGGCTGGGGTAGGAGAGTGTTTGGCTGGGGTAGGAGAGGGTTTGGCTGGGGTAGGAGAGTGTTTGGCTGGGGTAGGAGAGTGTTTGGCTGGGGTAGGAGAGTGTTTGGCTGGGGTAGGAGAGTGTTTGGCTGGGGTAGGGGAGGGTTTGGCTGGGGTAGGAGAGGGTTTGGCTGGGGTAGGAGAGTGTTTGGCTGGGGTAGGATAGGGTTTGGCTGGGGTAGGGGAGGGTTTGGCTGGGGTAGGAGAGGGTTTGGCTGGGGTAGGAGAGGGTTTGGCTGGGGTAGGAGAGGGTTTGGCTGGGGTAGGAGAGGGTTTGGCTGGATTAGGAGAGTGTTTGGTAGGGGTAGGAGAGGGTTTGGCTGGAGTAGGAGAGTGTTTGGCTGGGGTAGGAGAGTGTTTGCCTGGGGTAGGAGAGTGATTAGCTGGGGTAGGGGAGGGTTTGGCTGGATTAGGAGAGTGTTTGGCTGGGGTAGGAGAGGGTTTGGCTGGGGTAGGAGAGGGTTTGGCTGGATTAGGAGAGTGTTTGTCTGGGGTAGGAGAGGGTTTGGCTGGATTAGGAGAGTGTTTGGCTGGATTAGGAGAGTGTTTGGCTGGGGTAGGAGAGTGTTTGGCTGGGGTAGGAGAGGGTTTGGCTGGATTAGGAGAGTGTTTGTCTGGGGTAGGAGAGGGTTTGGCTGGATTAGGAGAGTGTTTGGCTGGATTAGGAGAGTGTTTGGCTGGGGTAGGAGAGGGTTTGTCTGGGGTAGGAGAGTGTTTGGCTGGGGTAGGAGAGGGTTTGGCTGGGGTAGGAGAGGGTTTGGCTGGGGTAGGAGAGGGTTTGGCTGGGGTAGGATAGGGTTTGGCTGGGGTAGGAGAGGGTTTGGCTGGGGTAGGAGAGGGTTTGGCTGGGGTAGGAGAGTGTTTGGCTGGGGTAGGAGAGTGTTTGGCTGGGGTAGGAGAGGGTTTGGCTGGGGTAGAAGAGGGTTTGTCTGGGGTAGGAGAGGGTTTGGCTGGGGTAGGAGAGTGTTTGGCTCGGGTAAGAGAGCGTTTGGCTGGGGTAGGAGAGGGTTAGGCTGGGGTAGGAGAGTGTTTGGCTGGGGTAGGAGAGTGTTTGGCTGGGGTAGGAGAGGGTTTGGCTGGGGTAGGAGAGTGTTTGGCTGGGGTAGGAGAGTGTTTGGCTGGGGTAGGAGAGTGTTTGGCTGGGGTAGGGGAGGGTTTGGCTGGGGTAGGGGAGGGTTTGGCTGGGGTAGGAGAGTGTTTGGCTGGGGTAGGATAGGGTTTGGCTGGATTAGGAGAGTGTTTGTCTGGGGTAGGAGAGGGTTTGGCTGGATTAGGAGAGTGTTTGGCTGGGGTAGGAGAGGGTTTGGCTGGGGTAGGAGAGGGTTTGGCTGGGGTAGGAGAGTGTTTGGCTGGGGTAGGAGAGGGTTTGGCTGGGGTAGGAGAGGGTTTGGCTGGGGTAGGAGAGGGTTTGGCTGGGGTAGGATAGGGTTTGAGGAGAGGTTTGGCTGGGGTAGGAGAGGGTTTGGCTGGGGTAGGAGAGAGGTAGTGTTTGGCTGGGGTAGGAGAGGGTTTGGCTGGGGTAGGAGAGGGTTTAGGCTGGCTGGGGTTAGGAGAGAGAGCGTTTGGCTGGGGTTTGGCTGGGGTAGGAGAGTGTTTGGCTGGGTAGGAGAGTGTTTGGCTGGGGTAGGAGAGGGTTTGGCTGGGGTAGGAGAGTGTTTGGCTGGGGTAGGAGAGTGTTTGGCTGGGGTAGGAGAGTGTTTGGCTGGGGTAGGAGAGGGTTTGGCTGGGGTAGGGGAGGGTTTGGCTGGGGTAGGAGAGTGTTTGGCTGGGGTAGGATAGGGTTTGGCTGGGGTAGGGTAGGAGAGGGTTTGGCTGGGGTAGGAGAGGGTTTGGCTGGGGTAGGAGAGGGTTTGGCTGGGGTAGGAGAGGGTTTGGCTGGATTAGGAGAGTGTTTGGTAGGGGTAGGAGAGGGTTTGGCTGGAGTAGGAGAGTGTTTGGCTGGGGTAGGAGAGTGTTTGGCTGGGGTAGGAGAGTGTTTAGCTGGGGTAGGGGAGGGTTTGGCTGGATTAGGAGAGTGTTTGGCTGGGGTAGGAGAGGGTTTGGCTGGGGTAGGAGAGTGTTTGGCTGGGGTAGGAGAGGGTTTGGCTGGATTAGGAGAGTGTTTGTCTGGGGTAGGAGAGGGTTTGGCTGGATTAGGAGAGTGTTTGGCTGGATTAGGAGAGTGTTTGGCTGGGGTAGGAGAGGGTTTGGCTGGGGTAGGAGAGTGTTTGGCTGGATTAGGAGAGTGTTTGGCTGGGGTAGGAGAGTGTTTGGCTGGGGTAGGAGAGGGTTTGGCTGGATTAGGAGAGTGTTTGTCTGGGGTAGGCCGTCATTGTAAATGCCACTTCCATTCATGGTTATGTGATATGTTGTGTCTCATGTACGTGTAACTACAGTATACACTAAATGACCAAAAGTATGTGGACATCTCATTCCACAATCATGGGCATTTTTTTTTTTTTTTTTTTTACCTTTATTTAAGCAGGCAAGTCAGTTAAGAACATATTCTTATTTTCAATGACTGCCTGGGAACAGTGGGTTAACTGCCTGTTCAGGGGCAGAACGACAGATTTGTACCTTGTCAGCTCGGGGGTTTGAACTCACAACCTTCCGGTTACTAGTCCAACGCTCTAACCACTAGGCTACGCTGCCGCCCCAATTAATATGGAGTTGTTCCCCCCTTTTGCTGCTATAACAGCCTCCACTCTTCTGGGAAGAATTTCCACTAGATGTTGGAACATTGCTGGTCGGACACTGATTTTGTGCGGTTAGGCCTCCCCAGACCATTATTCCTCATCCACCAAACTTTACAGTTGGCACTATGCATTGATGCAGGTAGCGTTCTCCTGGCATCCAGCAAACCCAGATTGGTCCGTCGAACTGCCAGATGGTTCACTCCAGAGAAGGCGTTTCCACTGCTCCAGAATCCAATGGCGCTGAGGTTTACACCACTCCAGCCAACGCGTGTCATTGAGCATGGTGATGTTAGGCTTGTGTGCGGCTGCTCGGCCATGGAAACCCATTTCATGAAGCTCCCGATGAACAGTTCTTGTGCTGATGTTGCTTCCAGAGGCAGTTTTGAACTCGGTAGTGAATATTGCAACCGAGGACAGACAATTTTTACGTGCTACGCACTTCCTGTGTCCCGTTCTGTGGGCGTGTGAGGTCATCCACTTCATGGCTGAGCTGTTGTCCCGTTCTGTGAGCGTGTGGTCATCCACTTCATGGCTGAGCTGTTGTTCCGTTCTGTGAGCCCACTTCACAATGACAGCACTTACAGCTGACTGGGCCAGCTCGAGCTCTTCTCTCCTTCTCTACCTCCATCATTCCTTCTCTCCCTCCATCTTTCCTTCTCTACCTCCATCCTTCTCTACCTCCATCTTTCCTTCTCTCCCTCCATCCTTCTCTACCTCCATCCATCCTTCTCTACCTCCCTCCATCCTTCTCTACCTCCATCCATCCTTCTCTACCTCCATCCATCCTTCTCTCCCTCCCTCCATCCTTCTCTCCTTCTCTACCTCCATCCTTCTCTCCCTCCATCCTTCTCTCCCTCCATCCTTCTCTCCCTCCATCCTTCTCTCCCTCCATCCTTCTCTACCTCCATTTTTCCTTCTGTACCTCCAGCTTTCCTTCTCTCCCTCCATCTTTCCATCCTTCATCTTTCCATCCTTCTCTCCCTCCATCCTTCTCTACCTCCATCTTTCCATCCTTCTCTACCTTCATCTTTCCTTCTCTCTCCCCCTCCATTTTTCCTTCTGTACCTCCATCTTTCCTTCTCTCCCTCCATCCTTCTCTCCTTCCATCTTTCCTTCTATACCTCCATCCTTCTCTCCCTCCATCCATCCTTCTATACCTCCATCCTTCTCTACCTCCCTCCATCCTTCTCTCCTTCTCTACCTCCATCTTTCCTTCTCTCCCTCCATCCTTCTCTACCTCCATCTTTCCTTCTCTCCCTCCATCCTTCTCTACCTCCATCTTTCCTTCTCTCCCTCCATCCTTCTCTACCTCCATCTTTCCATCCTTCTCTACCTTCATCTTTCCTTCTCTCCCTCCATCCTTCTCTACCTCCATCTTTCCTTCTCTCCCTCCATCCTTCTCTACCTCCATCTTTCCTTCTCTCCCTCCATCCTTCTCTACCTCCATCTTTCCTTCTCTCCCTCCATCCTTCTCTACCTCCATCTTTCCATCCTTCTCTACCTTCATCTTTCCTTCTCTCTCCCCCTCCATCTTTCCTTCTCTCCCTCCATCCTTCTCTACCTCCATCTTTCCTTCTCTCCCTCCATCCTTCTCTACCTCCATCTTTCCATCCTTCTCTACCTTCATCTTTCCTTCTCTCTCCCCCTCCATCTTTCCTTCTCTCCTTCCATCTTTCCTTCTCTCCCTCCATCCTTCTCTACCTCCATCTTTCCATCCTTCTCTACCTTCATCTTTCCTTCTCTCTCCCCCTCCATCTTTCCTTCTCTACCTCCATCTTTCCTTCTCTCCCTCCATCCTTCTCTACCTCCATCTTTCCAT
>NW_025745385.1:55000-67500 GCF_021184085.1 Oncorhynchus gorbuscha | reverse complement strand
ATATGGGGAGGAGAGGGAGGAGAGAGATATGGGGAGGAGAGGGGGGAGAGAGATATGGGGAGGAGAGGGAGGAGAGAAATATGGGGAGGAGAGGGAGGAGAGAGATATGGGGAGGAGAGGGGGAGAGAGATATGGAGAGGAGAGGGGGAGAGGGAGGAGAGATATGGGGAGAGAGATATGGGGAGGAGAGGGAGGAGAGAGATATGGGGAGGAGAGGGGGAGAGAGATATGGGGAGGAGAGGGAGGAGAGAAATATGGGGAGGAGAGGGAGGAGAGAGATATGGGGAGGAGAGGGGGAGAGAGATATGGGGAGGAGAGGGGGAGAGAAATATGGGGAGGAGAGAGGGGAGAGATATGGGGAGGAGAGGGGGAGAGGGAGGAGAGAGATATGGGGAGGAGAGAGAGAAGAGAGTATGAGGAGAGAGGGAGAGTGATGAGAAGGGTTGTTCATGTCCTTTACAGCTGGTGCTGTTTGTGACTGTGTTCTAAATCAAATCAAATAACATTTGTCCCAGGCTTGGGAAACAACAGGTGGAGACTAACAGTGAAATGCTTACTGACGGGCCCTTCACAACAATGCAGAGAGAAACATTTTAAAGTAACAGAAAAATAACACAAGTAACTTGGCGATACACACGTTGTACCAGTACTGAGTCTATGATAACATGACTATACACACAGGATACCAGTACTGAGTCTATGATAACATGACTATACACACAGGGTACCAGTACTGAGTCTATGATAACATGACTATACACACAGGGTACCAGTACTGAGTCTATGATGTGTATATTCACCTGTGTGTGTGTATTGGTGTTGTGCGTAACCTGTGTGTGTTGTGTTGTTGTGCGTAACCTGTGTGTGTTGTGTTGTTGTGCGTAACCTGTGTGTGTTGTGGTGGTGTGCGTAACCTGTGTGTGTTGTGGTGGTGTGCGTAACCTGTGTCTGTTGTGGTGGTGTGCGTAACCTGTGTGTGTTGTGGTGGTGTGCGTAACCTGTGTGTGTTGTGGTGGTGTGCGTAACCTGTGTGTGTTGTGGTGGTGTGCGTAACCTGTGTGTGTTGTGGTGGTGTGCGTAACCTGTGTGTGTTGTGGTGGTGTGCGTAACCTGTGTGTGTTGTGGTGGTGTGCGTAACCTGTGTGTGTTGTGGTGGTGTGCGTAACCTGTGTCTGTTGTGGTGTTGTGCGTAACCTGTGTGTCTGTGTGCGTAACCTTTGTGTGTTGTGGTGTTGTGCGTAACCTGTGTGTGTGTGTTGTGGTGTTGTGTGTGTTGTGGTGTGGTGCGTAACCTGTGTGTGTGTGTTGTGGTGTTGTGCGTAACCTGTGTGTGTGTGTTGTGGTGTTGTGTGTGTGTGCTTACCAAAGTCGCTGGTACATACCGCCATCAGGATCTGGTCATCTGTGCAGGGTGTACAGGAGGCTGAGAGAGAGACATGAGACATGAGACACATCACATATACACCACCACACACCACCACACACCACCACCATACACCACCATACACCACCACACACCCCACCACCATACCCCACCATACACACCCCACCACCATATACCACCATACACCACCACACACCACCACACACCATACACCATCATACACCACCACCATACTCCACCACACACCACCATACACCATACCCCACCACACACCACCACCATACTCCACCACACACCACCATACACCACCACCATACTCCAACACACACGCCCACACACCACCACCATACACCATACACCATACCCCACCATACACACCCCACCACCATATACCACCACACACCCCACCACCATATACCACCACACACCCCACCACCATACACCCCCACACACCATACACCACCACACACACCACCACCATACACCACCACACACCCCACCACCACCACACCCCACCATACACCGCCACACACCACCACTATACACCACACACCCCACACCACCACCATACACCACCACACCCCACCACCACCATACACCACCAGTCAAACGTTTTAGAACACCTACTCATTCAAAGGTTTTTCTTGATTTTTTACTATTTTCTCCATTGTAGAATAATAGTGAAGACATCAAAACTATGAAATAGCCTGGAGGTGTGTTGGGTCAAAACTATGAAATAGCCTGGAGGTGTGTTGGGTCAAAACTATGAAATAGCCTGGAGGTTTGTTGGGTCATTGACCTGTTAAAAACAAATGATAGTCCCACTAAGCCCAAACCAGATGGGATGGCGTAACGCTGCAGAATGCTGTGGTAGCCATGCTGGTTAAGTGTGCCTTGAATTCTAAATTAATCTCAGACAATGTCACCAGCAATATTCCGCCACACCATAACACCTCCTCCTCCATGCTTTACGGTGTGAAATACACAAACAGAGATCATCCATACACCCACACCATAACACCTCCTCCTCCATGCTTTACAGTGTGAAATACACAAACAGAGATCATCCATACACCCACACCATAACACGTCCTCCTCCATGCTTTACGGTGTGAAATACACAAACAGAGATCATCCATACACCCACACCATAACACCTCCTCCTCCATGCTTTACGGTGTGAAATACACAAACAGAGATCATCCATACACCCACACCATAACACCTCCTCCTCCATGCTTTACGGTGTGAAATACACAAACAGAGATCATCCATACACCCACACCATAACACCTCCTCCTCCATGCTTTACGGTGTGAAATACACAAACAGAGATCATCCATACACCCACACCATAACACCTCCTCCTCCATGCTTTACGGTGTGAAATACACAAACAGAGATCATCCATACATCCACACAGCGTCTCACAAAGACACGGAGGTTGGAACCAAAAATCTCCAATTTAGACTCCAGACCAAAGGACACATTTCCACCGGTGTCTAATGTCCATTGCTCGTGTTTCTTGGCCCAAGCAAGTCTCTTCTTCTTATTGGGGTCCTTTAGTAGTGGTTTCTTTGCAGCAATTCAACCATGAAGGCCTGATTCATGTAGTCTCCGCTGAACAGTTGATGTTGTGATGTGTGTGTTACCTGAACTCTGTGAAGCATTTATTTGGGCTGCAATTTCTGAGGCTGGAAACTTTAATGAACTTATCCTCTGCAGCAGAGGTAACTCTGGGTCTTCCCTTCCTGTGGTGGTCCTCATGAGAGCCAGTTTCATCATAGTGCTTGATGGTTTTTGCAACTGCGCTTGAAGAAACGTTGAAAGCGAATTGACTGACCTTCATATCTTAAAGTAATGATGGACTGTTGTCTCTCTTTGCTTATTTGAGCTGTCCTTGGACTTGGTCTTTTACCAAATAGGGCTATATTCTGTATAACCCCCCCCCTCCCCTGTCACAACTCAACGTTTCCTTCTGAAATACTCTAAGAAGGAGAGAAATTATCTTTTAAAAAGGCACACCTGTTAATTGAAATGCATTCCAGGTGACTAACTCATTAAGCTGATTGAGAGAATGCCAAGAGTGTGCAAAGCTGTCATCAAGGCAAAGGGTGGCTATTTTAAAAATCTCAAATATAAAATATATTTTGATTTGTTTAACACTTTTTTGGTTACTGCATGATTCCATATAGAAAATAGTACAAATAAAGAAAAGCCCTTGAATTAGTAGGTTTTCTAAAACGGTTGACCGGTCATGTACAACACTAGCATCAGATATAAAGAAGACTTCTTTCCCTCCCCCATCCATCCCTCACTTCCTGAGAGAGGGGAGAGGTGTGAGAGGGGGATGTCTGGTTCTCTCACCCCCTTGTTGTTCCCCCTAGCTCTATTTGGGGTAGAGAGGGAGGGGTGAGGCAAGAGAGGGGGAGGAATGAGGGATGAGGAGGAAGAGAGAGAGGAATGAGGGAGAGAGGGAGGAATGAGGAGGGAGAGAGGGAGGGGTGAGGAGGGAGGGATGAGGAGGGAGAGAGAGAGGGAGGGATGAGAAGGGAGAGAGGGAGGGATGAGGAGGGAGAGAGAGGGAGGGATGAGAAGGAGGGGTGAGAAGGGAGAGAGGGAGGGATGAGAAGGGAGAAAGGGAGGGGTGAGAAGGGAGAGAGGGAGGGGTGAGAAGGGAGAGAGGGAGGGGTGAGGAGGGAGAGAGGGAGGGATGAGAAGGGAGAGAGGGAGGGATGAGAAGGGAGAGAGGGAGGGATGAGAAGGGAGAGAGGGAGGGGTGAGAAGGGAGAGAGGGAGGGGGGGTGAGGAGGGAGGAATGAGGAGGGAGAGAGGGAGGGATGAGATGGATGTCTATGGGGGAGGGTACAAGATTAAGGATTTTCGTGTGTGTGTGTGTGTGTGTGTGTGTGTGTGTGTGTGTGTGTGTGTGTGTGTGTGTGTGTGTGTGTGTGTGTGTGTGTGTGTGTGTGTGTGTGTGTGTGTGTGTGTGTGTGTGTGTGTGTGTGTGTGTGTGTGAGAGAGAGAGAGAGAGAGAGTGAAACAACAGGTAGGAGAGGGTAGTCAGGGTGGTAACCTTTGACCCTGTCTGCCAGTAAAACAACTATTAAACACACACAGTCTTTCTCTTTGTCTGTCAATGGTTTTATGGTGCACACATACCTGTACTAGGCAGATACAAAACATATCTCTCTCTCTTTCACCCTCCCTCCATACCTGTACCAGGCAGATACAAAACATATCTCTCTCTCTTTCACCCTCCCTCCATACCTGTACCAGGCAGATACAAAACATATCTCTCTCTCTTTCACCCTCCCTCCATACCTGTACCAGGCAGATACAAAACATATCTCTCTCTCTCTTTCACCCTCCCTCCATACCTGTACTAGGCAGATACAAACCTTTCTCTCTCTCCATACCTGTACTAGGCAGATACAAAACATATCTCTCTCTCTCTTTCACCCTCCCTCCATACCTGTACTAGGCAGATACAAACCTTTCTCTCTCTCCCGTTCTCCCTCCCTCCAACTCTCCCTCCCTCCATTCTCCATCTGACCAATCATATCCTCTCCCTGTCTTGCAGCAGACACCACCGATTGACAGCTGGATGATGATTGGCTGACCCCTGGGCTTGACCCCAGTGTGACCTGTTGATTAGCCTGCTTGTATTTATAAGTCAGAGAGGGAGACGAGAGAGAGAGGGAGGGAGGGAGATGGGAGAGAGAGGAGGGAGGGAGATGGGAGAGAGAGGAGGGAGGGAGATGGGAGAGAGAGGAGGGAGGGAGATGGGAGAGAGAGGAGGGAGGGAGATGGGAGAGAGAGGAGGGAGGGAGATGGGAGAGAGAGGAGAGAGACGGGTGAGAAGACAGGGGGATAGAGGACAGCAGTAAGAGAGGGAGGGGGGTGTCTGGTCCGGTCTGTCTCTTGAGTGACAGCAGGGCTGTGGATGTGTGGGTCTGGGCTAGACTGCTTTATTAGGCTAGACAGACAGACACCCTGTTTAACTCCTGTCATCTCCTGCCCCCCCCCACACACACACATTTCTACCTCGGCCTCCCCTTCTTCAGCCAACACAAGACCTATTAAATGTGTCTAGGGGTCCGTTGAACCAGTGGTTCATTCTTCCTCCTCTCTCTGGACTCTGTCACTGACTCTGTCCATCTGTCATGTTACTTTGTACAGCCCTTGATCAGGGGAACGGGTTCTATCGCCTGGGTTCTACCATGGAATGTGTGTCTTACCAGGTCCAGTGTTTAGGTGTGTGTGTGTGTTGGTCTCTTACCAGGTCCAGTGTTCAGGTGTGTGTGTGTGTTGGTCTCTTACCAGGTCCAGTGTTCAGGTGTGTGTGTGTGTTGGTCTCTTACCAGTGTTCAGTGTTCAGGTGTGTGTGTGTGTGTGTGTGTTGGTCTCTTACCAGTGTTCAGTGTTCAGGTGTGTGTGTGTGTTGGTCTCTTACCAGGTCCAGTGTTCAGGTGTGTGTGTGTGTCTCTTACCAGTGCCAGTGTTGAGGTGTGTGTGTGTGTCTCTTACCAGTGCCAGTGTTGAGGTGTGTGTGTGTGTCTCTTACCAGTGCCAGTGTTGAGGTGTGTGTGTGTGTGTGTGTGTGTGTGTGTGTGTGTGTGTGTGTGTGTGTGTGTGTGTGTGTGTGTGTGTGTGTGTGTGTGTGTGTGTGTGTGTGTGTGTGTGTGTGTGTGTGTGTGTGTGTGTGTGTGTGTGTGTGTCTCTTACCAGTGCCAGTGTTGAGGTGTGTGTGTGTGTGTTGGTCTCTTACCAGTGCCAGTGTTGAGGTGTGTGTGTGTGTGTTGGTCTCTTACCAGTGCCAGTGTTGAGGTGTGTGTGTGTGTGTGTTGGTCTCTTACCAGTGCCAGTGTTGAGGTGTGTGTGTGTGTTGGTCTCTTACCAGGTCCAGTGTTGAGGTGTGTGTGTGTTGGTCTCTTACCAGGTCCAGTGTTGAGGTGTGTGTGTGTGGTCTCTTACCAGGTCCAGTGTTGAGGTGTGTGTGTGTGTGTGTGTGTGTGTGTGTGTGTGTGTGTGTGTGTGTGTGTGTGTGTGTGTGTGTGTGTGTGTGTGTGTGTGTGTGTGTGTGTGTGTGTGTGTGTGTGTGTGTGTGTGTGTGGTGTGTGTTGGTCTCTTACCAGTGCCAGTGTTGAGGTGTGTGTGTGTCTTGGTCTCTTACCAGGTCCAGTGTTGAGGTGTGGGTACAGATGAGCTCCAGGTCCGTGGCTGGCCACCAGTTCATACTGAAACACTGTGATCCTCTTGCTGATGTCCTGCTGGCCCACTGCCTCTATGAACAGCGCCCCTCTGTCAGGGAGAAACACTGCACCCTGCCATGCGCCTGGAAATATAACAAACATGATTAAATACGTACTGGTGTGATGACACTGAGATAATCATTTTCACATGAGTACTTTATGAACATATCAACAATTATATTTACAGTGGTTAAACTTAAGCATGTGTTTTCTGCCTATGTAACCTGCTCTGTGCTGTTCTCAGTCAGGTTACTGTGAAATATCTGTGCTGTTCTCAGTCAGGTTACTGTGAAATATCTGTGCTGTTATCAGTCAGGTTACTGTGAAATATCTGTGCTGTTATCAGTCAGGTTACTGTGAAATATCTGTGCTGTTATCAGTCAGGTTACTGTGAAATATCTACTTCTGATGTAAAAAAGGGATTTATGAATAAACGTGACTGACCGACTGAATGACCGACCGACTGAATGACTGACCGACTGATTGACTGAATGACTGACCATCTACCTGTTCTGTCTCAGACATCAGCAGGCGGAGCTGTCCAGCTCTCTCCAGGTAGAGGTGTGATCCGCGGGAGTCTGTCTGGGGCTTGATGCAGGCGTGCAGGCCGGGGGAAGCCCCAGACGTGGGCTCCGTGTTGGGCCGCAGGTTGACGATGAGGGCCCCAGTAGGATAGAGCCACTCTAGACTGCCCTGGGAGCAACGCAGGTATACCTGCTCCACATCACGGGAGTGAGACTCATGGGTCAGACCACTGGGAGAGGAGAGAGGGAGAGAGAGAGGGAAGGTGAGAGGGAGAGAGGGAGGAGGAGAGAGGGAGGAGGAGAGAGGGAGAGAGGGAGGAGGAGAGAGGGAGAGAGGGAGGAGGAGAGAGGGAGAGAGGGAGGAGGAGAGGTTATGATGATGAGGGAGGGGAGGTTATGATGATGAGGGAGGGGAGGTTATGATGATGAGGGAGGAGAGGTTATGATGATGAGGGAGGAGAGGTTATGATGATGAGGGAGGGGAGAGGTTATGATGATGAGGGAGGGGGAGAGGTTATGATGATGAGGGAGGGGGAGAGGTTATGATGATGAGGGAGGGGGAGAGGTTATGATGATGAGGAGGGAGGAGAGGTTATGATGATGGGGGAGGGGAGAGGTTATGATGATGAGGGGGAGGGGGAGAGGTTATGATGATGAGGAGGAAGAGAGGTTATGATGATGGGGGAGGAGGAGAGGTTATGATGATGAGGGAGGGGGAGAGGTTAGGATGATGGGGGAGGAGAGGTTATGATGATGAGGGAGGAGGAGAGGTTATGATGATGAGGGAGGGGGAGAGGTTATGATGATGAGGGAGGGGGAGAGGTTAGGATGATGGGGGAGGAGAGGTTATGATGATGGGGGAGGAGAGGTTATGATGATGGGGGAGGAGAGGTTATGATGATGAGGGAGGAGAGGTTATGATGATGAGGGAGGGGGAGAGGTTAGGATGATGGGGGAGGAGAGGTTATGATGATGAGGGAGGAGGAGAGGTTATGATGATGAGGGAGGAGGAGATGTTATGATGATGAGGGAGGGGGAGAGGTTATGATGATGAGGGAGGAGGAGAGGTTATGATGATGAGGGAGGAGGAGAGGTTAGGATGATGGGGGAGGAGAGGTTATGATGATGGGGAGGAGAGGTTATGATGATGGGGGAGGAGAGGTTATGATGATGGGGGAGGAGAGGTTATGATGATGGGGAGGAGAGGTTATGATGATGAGGGAGGAGAGGTTATGATGATGAGGGAGGAGAGGTTATGATGATGAGGGAGGAGAGGTTATGATGATGAGGGAGGAGAGGTTATGATGATGAGGGAGGGGAGAGGTTATGATGATGGGGAGGAGAGGTTATGATGATGAGGGAGGAGAGTTTATGATGATGAGGGAGGAGAGGTTATGATGATGAGGGAGGAGAGGTTATGATGATGAGGGAGGAGGAGAGGGTAGAGGGGGATAGAAGAGGTTAGGAAACTTGTTATGAATATATTTGATGTTTGAGGAAGCAATGTTGTTGGTCATAAACATGAACACAACAAACATATTTAACAGTTAACTTCCTATGCATGATACCTTATCACTTAGTTAAGAGGTCGTTTAAAGAGCAACTTGATTACAGCATGAGTCTCTCTCTCTCTATAAACTGTGACCCGATGTGACCAATACCCGGAGCGCAGGGGAGGGAGGATGTGGTCGGTTATCTGGGATGCGCGCACTTTAAGATCAGTAAAAGATAAACACTTTAAGATCAGTAAAAGATAAACACTTTAAGATCAGTAAAAGATAAACACTTTAAGATCAGTAAAAGATAAACACTTTAAGATCAGTAAAAGATAAACACTTTAAGATCAGTAAAAGATAAACACTTTAAGATCAGTAAAAGATAAACGTGTTCGAAGTTGATATCTTCAAATGAAAACCGCACCGCGGCGCGGCAACATTACAGGAGTGGCTGCGCACTCACTATCTGGAGGGTGCCATGCTATATACAATAGCCTAGAACACAGTTTTATGAGTATGTGAAAGGTAAGGTATGAACTCAACACGAGATGTAGCGCTGAAAACCTATTATGTCCCCTCTGACGGCTCCACGGTCCAAGCGCCCAACCCAAGCTCTCCTTTTCCCTCTGGTGGCTCCACGGTCCAAGCGCCCAACCCAAGCTCTCCTTTTGGCGCACGCACGGAGATTTGGTATATTGAACTGGAACATTTCAAAATATGTTATCGTGTTTTCTTTGAATATTATGGCACGCCGCCAATTGGAGCTCACATCGCTATAGGCTACAGGACAGGAGAAACAAACACGTTCCCTATGCAAATCCATCAGGCCTAAACTGCATAACGCATGTATAAACACAATCTCATTGTATAAGGAAGGACGTCTCCCTCCCTCCCTCCCTCCCTCCCTCCCTCACTCACTCTCACAGAGGCTGGGGGTGTCAAGGGGTTCACCCCCCCCTTCCCCCCGTTTATTGCAAAAACATATGAAATGCATCAGACTTAATCTATCCAACCTGTTTGCACCTACACATATGCTGTGGTCTCGCTGTTCAGGACATTATTGCGCAACATCTGGAAGTGCAGGGAGGAAACGAGGGTTTCCATAACATCTACCGTTGTTGGACTGACTGTATCAGCCTGTTATACTGGTTCCTAGCAACACTGCCATAGACTATTACCCAACACTCCTTTAACCACTCGGCAACAGGATTGTAGGCTTATAGTCTACATCCTATAAGGGTTAATAAAACGTGTCGAATAACACACATGCAATAATAAACGTATAGCCTACCTTCCTCTCCAGCTGCACTGGTCGCTGGTGTACTGCGCCGAGGCGACCCTACAGAGAAACACAGCCGCTACCCAGTGCGCTAAACCTGGCCACAGCATGGTTGACCAACCGCTCCTCCGCCCCAGTATGGTCAGACCACGTCCCGCCTTTCAGTAACCACAAAAATCCACCAATAAATCCTGCAAGTGACTATTTATTCACATCGTGGTCTCTGGAAAGAAGGTTACGGGTCCATCAGAATCAACAGTTCTGTTTTGTACCGTAAAAGTTCAGTTTCATTTCGACAGGATGGATTATCCGTGTAAAACCGTTGGGAGCCTCCGGCAGTAGACTGGTGACTAACAGACAGGAGGAAGTCCTGACATTAATAACGAACTTCTGCTGCTGCCTGGGCTCCAGCTCCGCACACGTCACCCCGCCCAGACTCGTGCCAGCAGCTGACTCCTCCGCTTGAGTGACACGCTCCAAACCACGCCCCGAGCGGACGAACTTCTCCGTCTCTCGCTCAGTGTGAATGTGTGTGTGTGTGCGTCTTAACGCGGACATGCACGGATTCTCTTGGCGCCACATCCAGATAGCTCTTATAAATATTAGTACGGCAGCACGCGCAGGTCTGAAAATAGCCTACATCAGCGTCGTGTTGCAGAGCAGTAAATATCCACTCACTCACACACAAATATGCACACGCACAAATTCAAAACACCTTCACACAGCCCCCGCGGGTGAGAAACAGTAACCACTTGCACCGATATATTAGAGTAATACAGATCAATAAACTCGTGTGTAATTGCCTACAATGTGTATCTTAATTAAACGGTTTTGAGATAATATAGCTCATACGTGTAAGAAGCGTCTGCTTTATTTGTTTGTATACTAAATAGCCGATTAGTAATAGACATAGGACTAGATTGGAGGGCCCTGAAGTCTATATTCTGGAAACCAATGAGCGAAGCAGATTCCTGTGCTCTCCATCTGTTCTGACCCGACAGCTAGTCACACTAAACGCCCCCTTGGTTCTGGGGCGCTTTTCCCGTGAGAAAACAGTCAGAACGTCAACCGTGTAACCGACTTGTCACATTCCCTCCCCCTGACAGCTTCAGAAATGTAACACATTTAGAGAAATATCAACATGTACCACACACACAGACACAGACACACACACACACACACACACACACACACACACACACACACACACACACACACACACACACACACACACACACACACACACACACACACACACACACACACACACACACACACACACACACACACACACACACGTTATTATCTCTAACTCTATAGAAAGGTTTTAACCATGTATAATAAATATATAGTCTGTGATCTATTATGGCTATAAACACATTTTAACATAATTATAACACCATTTCTATTTGATTTATCCTTTATTTAACTTGCCAAGTCAGTTGAAGAACAAATTCTTATTTACAATGACAGCCTACCGGGAACAGTGGGTTAACTGCCTTGTTTAGGGGCAGAAGGACAGATTTTTTACCTTGTCAGCTCAGGGATTTGATCTTGCAACCTTTCAGTTACTAGTCCAACACTCTAACCACTAGGCTACCTTATAAACACATAGCACACTATAAACCCTCTATAAACACACTAACTAAAGTCAGAGATGCCTGAAGACTAGAGCTGCTCAAAGGCTGTAATCAGAGTCCTAAATGTAGCAGTAGTAGTTAATCAATCAATCAACGTTATTTTATAAAGCCCTTTTTACATCAGCAGTTGTTGCTCTACAGACACCCAGCCTCAAACCCCCACAGAGCAGCAGTACAGATGTATAACATCAGCAGTTGTTGCTCTACAGACACCCAGCCTCAAACCTCCACAGAGCAGCAGTACAGATGTATAACATCAGCAGTTGTTGCTCTACAGACACCCAGCCTCAAACCCCCACAGAGCAGCAGTACAGATGTATAACATCAGCAGTTGTTGCTCTACAGACACCCAGCCTCAAACCCCCACAGAGCAGCAGTACAGATGTATAACATCAGCAGTTGTTGCTCTACAGACACCCAGCCTCAAACCTCCACAGAGCAGCAGTACAGATGTATAACATCAGCAGTTGTTGCTCTACAGACACCCAGCCTCAAACCCCCACAGAGCAGCAGTACAGATGTATAACATCAGCAGTTGTTGCTCTACAGACACCCAGCCTCAAACCCCCACAGAGCAGCAGTACAGATGTATAACATCAGCAGTTGTTGCTCTACAGACACCCAGCCTCAAACCCCCACAGAGCAGCAGTACAGATGTATAACATCAGCAGTTGTTGCTCTACAGACACCCAGCCTCAAACCCCCACAGAGCAGCAGTACAGATGTATAACATCAGCAGTTGTTGCTCTACAGACACCCAGCCTCAAACCCCCACAGAGCAGCAGTACAGATGTAGAAGTATTACATTGTAGGCTGTACTTGACTTGGTAGTTTAAAGCATACAACTAAACAGAATCTCTATAGACCCTGGTCAAAAGTAGTGCACTACCTAGGGTGCAATTTGGGAATGTAGCCTAAACAT
>NW_025745385.1:22500-52500 GCF_021184085.1 Oncorhynchus gorbuscha | reverse complement strand
AACCCTGGTGATTTAGATATAAAGCCTCTAGTGAATCAGAGGAATCAGTGTTCTGTTGTAACCCTGGTGATTTAGATAGAAAGCCCCTAGTGAATCAGTGTTCTGTTGTAACCCTGGTGATTTAGATAGAAAGCCCCTAGTGAATCAGTGTTCTGTTGTAACCCTGGTGATTTAGATATAAAGCCTCTAGTGAATCAGAGGAATCAGTGTTCTGTTGTAACCCTGGTGGTTTAGATAGAAAGCCTCTAGTGAATCAGAGGAATCAGTGTTCTGTTGTAACCCTGGTGATTTAGATAGAAAGCCCCTAGTGAATCAGTGTTCTGTTGTAACCATGGTGATTTAGATAGAAAGCCCCTAGTGAATCAGTGTTCTGTTGTAACCCTGGTGATTTAGATAGAAAGCCCTAGTGAATCAGTGTTCTGTTGTAACCATGGTGATTTAGATTTAAAGCCTCTAGTGAATCAGTGTTCTGTTGTAACCCTGGTGATTTAGATATAAAGCCTCCAGTGAATCGGTGTTCTGTTGTAACCCTGGTGATTTAGATATAAAGCCTCTAGTGAATCAGTGTTCTGTTGTAACCCTGGTGATTTAGATAGAAAGCCCCTAGTGAATCGGTGTTCTGTTGTAACCCTGGTGATTTAGATAGAAAGCCCCTAGTGAATCAGTGTTCTGTTGTAACCCTGGTGATTTAGATAGAAAGCCCCTAGTGAATCAGTGTTCTGTTGTAACCATGGTGATTTAGATAGAAAGCCCCTAGTGAATCAGTGTTCTGTTGTAACCCTGGTGATTTAGATAGAAAGCCCCTAGTGAATCAGTGTTCTGTTGTAACCATGGTGATTTAGATTTAAAGCCTCTAGTGAATCAGTGTTCTGTTGTAACCCTGGTGATTTAGATATAAAGCCTCTAGTGAATCAGTGTTCTGTTGTAACCCTGGTGATTTAGATATAAAGCCTCTAGTGAATCGGTGTTCTGTTGTAACCCTGGTGATTTAGATAGAAAGCCCCTAGTGAATCGGTGTTCTGTTGTAACCCTGGTGATTTAGATATAAAGCCTCTAGTGAATCAGAGGAATCAGTGTTCTGTTGTAACCCTGGTGATTTAGATAGAAAGCCCCTAGTGAATCAGTGTTCTGTTGTAACCCTGGTGATTTAGATAGAAAGCCTCTAGTGAATCGGTGTTCTGTTGTAACCCTGGTGATTTAGATAGAAAGCATCTAGTGAATCAGAGGAATCACTGTTCTGCTCCAGTCAGAATGTAAACAGTCCCCGGGGAGAGAGTGGACAGGTCAGGGAGGGTTAGACGTGGAGACCATGTGTTAACTGGACGTGCTAGGTTTCTCCAGCTCTGTACTGGGCTCAGCTAGCCTGTCACTATGGTAACCATGAGAGAGGTTTCCCAGGTTACACACCATCTTTTTTGATTTTGTGTGAGTGTCTCCCTACCTTTGGAGGAGAACAGAAAATACAGGGAGCGTTACTTTAAATCGCTCTGTGATTAGCTTCTACCCACCTATTTGTTTTGCCACTATATCACTACCCAGAATCCCATGTGTAGCTGTGGTCAGAGTTCCAGGAGGTTTCTGTTGAAATACCAAAGCATTGGTGTTGGTGGTAAGGTTTGTTTACCTTTCAACAGTGAAACTCAAGAGCTCTGTGTGGGAAAACGAATGCCCTTACTGGGCATGGTGTGTGTAGTGTGTGTATTGTGTGTGTGTGTGTGTCAGAGCATAGTACTCTAAAATATATCATTGTTCCTGAGGTTTTATAAGAGACTTGTGGAAAGAAACACAAATATGAGAGTGTGTGTGTGTGTATATATATAGTGTGTGTGTGTGTATAGTGTGTGTGTGTGTGTGTATATATATAGTGTGTGTGTGTGTATAGTGTGTGTGTGTGTGTGTGTGTGTATAGTGTCTGTGTGTATATATAGTGTGTGTGTATAGTGTATAGTGTGTGTGTATAGTGTGTGTGTGTGTGTGTGTGTGTGTGTGTGTGTGTGTGTGTGTGTGTGTGTGTGTGTGTGTGTGTGTGTGTGTGTGTGTGTGTGTGTGTGTGTGTGTGTGTGTGTGTGTGTGTGTGTGTGTGTGTGTGTGTGTGTATAGTGTGTATAGTGTGTGTGTGTGTGTATAGTGTGTGTGTGTATAGTGTGTGTGTGTGACTGGACAGCACAACATATTTCAGGGAAAGTCTCTTTCAGAGGACATGATTGGAAACGTTTGTATTTGTGATTTATCTCCACGATCAACATGGACATGCTGCCACACATATTATACTAACTAGACAGCAAGCAGGCGCACCAGATGACTGTCATAGTCCATCTATCCTTCTCAGCATCCAACCCTCAAACACTCACCCCCCCCCCCACCTCCATCCCTCTGTCTCTCCATCCCAGAGTGTTAGTTGAAGTGGTAGTAGTCAACTCCTCTCCTCTCCATCTCTACATCCCAGAGTGTTAGTTGAAGTGGTAGTAGTCAACTCCTCTCCTCTCCATCTCTACATCCCAGAGTGTTAGTTGAAGTGGTAGTAGTCAACTCCCCTCCTCTCCATCTCTACATCCCAGAGTGTTAGTTGAAGTGGTAGTAGTCAACTCCTCTCCTCTCCATCTCTACATCCCAGAGTGTTAGTTGAAGTGGTAGTAGTCAACTCCTCTCCTCTCCATCTCTACATCCCAGAGTGTTAGTTGAAGTGGTAGTAGTCAACTCCCCTCCTCTCCATCTCTACATCCCAGAGTGTTAGTTGAAGTGGTAGTAGTCAACTCCTTCTTCCAGATGGAGAGACTTCAGGTTTTCCTCAAACACTCCTCCGGTCATGTCCTGGGAGAACGAAATGACAGAACATGAAAAGAGTGAGAGTGAGGAGGAGATGCTGGTCATCACTCTAATTATCACCAACGCCCATGGTCAGTCTCATACTTCCTGTCTGTAGGTGAGGTCACTTCCTGTTTTGAGTTATCTCTGGCATCTAATTGGTCAACAGTTAAAGAGATAAGGACCAGGGTTGGGGCCAATTCCAATTCATTTCCAGTCAATTCAGAAAGTAAACCTAATTAAATTCCAGATGTTCATTGAAAATTGAATTTAAATGGAATTAAACCCAATCCGGTACTTGTAACATATGGGTGTGTTTAACAATTAATTGTGTGATTGGCTCCAGGTGTGTGTGTGTGTGAGAGAGATTGAGTCCAGGTCCCAATGTCTTCTTACTGAATAATCACGGATTCCCATAATTGGCCAATTAGAAGCTCTGGGAGGCAGGGCCAGTCGATTAGCTGTCTGCAGCTCATAATTAGATAAACACAACATTAACTGTCTGTCTGCCTGGGCTGGCCAACAGAGTATGTCTGTGTGTGTGTGTTTTCTAAACCCAGAGGCAATTCAATTCCCCAGATAAAGGATCACCAAATAACTTTTAGGAAGGCTTTATAACTGTTGAATATATATATTATACCCTGTCTGGTTGTTACTAAGGCTTTATAACTGTTGAATATATATATTATACCCTGTCTGGTTGTTACTAAGGCTTTATAACTGTTGAATATATATATTATACCATGTCTGGTTGTTATATATTTATATTATACCCTGTCTGGTTGTTACTAAGGCTTTATAACTGTTGAATATATATATTATACCATGTCTGGTTGTTATATATTTATATTATACCCTGTCTGGTTGTTACTAAGGCTTTATAACTGTTGAATATTTATATTATACCCTGTCTGGTTGTTATATATTATACCCTGTCTGGTTGTTATATATTTATATTATACCCTGTCTGGTTGTTACTAAGGCTTTATAACTGTTGAATATATATATTATACCCTGTCTGGTTGTTATATATTTATATTATACCCTGTCTGGTTGTTACTAAGGCTTTATAACTGTTGAATATATATATTATACCCTGTCTGGTTGTTACTAAGGCTTTATAACTGTTGAATATATATATTATACCCTGTCTGGTTGTTACTAAGGCTTTATAACTGTTGAATATATATATTATACCATGTCTGGTTGTTATATATTTATATTATACCCTGTCTGGTTGTTACTAAGGCTTTATAACTGTTGAATATTTATATTATACCCTGTCTGGTTGTTATATATTTATATTATACCCTGTCTGGTTGTTACTAAGGCTTTATAACTGTTGAATATATATATTATACCCTGTCTGGTTGTTATATATTTATATTATACCCTGTCTGGTTGTTACTAAGGCTTTATAACTGTTGAATATTTATATTATACCCTGTCTGGTTGTTATATATTATACCCTGTCTGGTTGTTACTAAGGCTTTATAACTGTTATATAATATATATGTATATTATACCCTGTCTGGTTGTTACTAAGGCTTTATAACTGTTATATATATATATTATACCCTGTCTGGTTGTTACTAAGGCTTTATAACTGTTATATAATATATATGTATATTATACCCTGTCTGGTTGTTACTAAGGCTTTATAACTGTTATATATATATATTATACCCTGTCTGGTTGTTACTAAGGCTTTATAACGGTTATATATATTTATATTATACCCTGTCTGGTTGTTATATATTTATATTATACCCTGTCTGGTTGTTATATATTTATATTATACCCTGTCTGGTTGTTACTAAGGCTTTATAACTGTTATATATTTATATTATACCCTGTCTGGTTGTTATATATATATTTTCATATTATACCCTGTCTGGTTGTTACTAAGGCTTTATAACTGTTATATATTTATATTATACCCTGTCTGGTTGTTATATATATATTTATATTATATCCCGTCTGGTTGTTACTAAGGCTTTATAACTGTTATATATATGTATATTATACCCTGTCTGGTTGTTATATATATATTTATATTATACCCTGTCTGGTTGTTACTAAGGCTTTATAACTGTTATATATATTTATATTATACCCTGTCTGGTTGTTACTAAGGCTTTATAACTGTTATATATGTATATTATACCCTGTCTGGTTGTTATATATATATTTATATTATACCCTGTCTGGTTGTTACTAAGGCTTTATAACTGTTGAATATATATATTATACCCTGTCTGGTTGTTATATATTTATATTATACCCTGTCTGGTTGTTACTAAGGCTTTATAACTGTTATATATATATATTATACCCTGTCTGGTTGTTATATATTATACCCTGTCTGGTTGTTACTAAGGCTTTATAACTGTTATATATATATTATACCCTGTCTGGTTGTTACTAAGGCTTTATAACTGTTATATATATTTATATTATACCCTGTCTGGTTGTTACTAAGGCTTTATAACTGTTATATATATATATATATATATATATATTATACCCTGTCTGGTTGTTACTAAGGCTTTATAACTGTTATATATATTTATATTATACCCTGTCTGGTTGTTATATATTTATATTATACCCTGTCTGGTTGTTATATATTTATATTATACCCTGTCTGGTTGTTACTAAGGCTTTATAACTGTTATATATTTATATTATACCCTTTCTGGTTGTTATATATATATTTATATTATACCCTGTCTGGTTGTTACTAAGGCTTTATAACTGTTATATATTTATATTATACCCTGTCTGGTTGTTATATATATATTTATATTATACCCTGTCTGGTTGTTACTAAGGCTTTATAACTGTTATATATTTATATTATACCCTGTCTGGTTGTTATATATATATTTATATTATACCCTGTCTGGTTGTTACTAAGGCTTTATAACTGTTATACATGTATATTATACCCTGTCTGGTTGTTATATATATATTTATATTATACCCTGTCTGGTTGTTACTAAGGCTTTATAACTGTTATATATTTATATTATACCCTGTCTGGTTCTTACTAAGGCTTTATAACTATTATATATATTTATATTATACCCTGTCTGGTTGTTACTAAGGCTTTATAACTGTTATATATTTATATTATACCCTGTCTGGTTGTTACTAAGGCTTTATAACTGTCATATATATATTATACCCTGTCTGGTTGTTACTAAGGCTTTATAACTGTTATATATATATATTATACCCTGTCTGGTTGTTACTAAGGCTTTATAACTGTTATATATTTATATTATACCATGTCTGGTTGTTATATATTTATATTATACCCTGTCTGGTTGTTACTAAGGCTTTATAACTGTTATATATTTATATTATACCATGTCTGGTTGTTATATATATATTTATATTATACCCTGTCTGGTTGTTACTAAGGCTTTATAACTGTTGAATATATATATTATACCCTGACTGGTTGTTACTAAGGCTTTATAACTGTTATATATTTATATTATACCCTGTCTGGTTGTTATATATATATTTATATTATACCCTGTCTGGTTGTTACTAAGGCTTTATAACTGTTATATATATTTATATTATACCCTGTCTGGTTGTTACTAAGGCTTTATAACTGTTATACATGTATATTATACCCTGTCTGGTTGTTATATATATATTTATATTATACCCTGTCTGGTTGTTACTAAGGCTTTATAACTGTTATATATATTTATATTATACCCTGTCTGGTTGTTACTAAGGCTTTATAACTGTTATACATGTATATTATACCCTGTCTGGTTGTTATATATATATTTATATTATACCCTGTCTGGTTGTTATATATATATATATATATATATATTATACCCCGTCTGGTTGTTATATATTATACCCTGTCTGGTTGTTACTAAGGCTTTATAACTGTTATATATTTATATTATACCCTGTCTGGTTCTTACTAAGGCTTTATAACTATTATATATATTTATATTATACCCTGTCTGGTTGTTACTAAGGCTTTATAACTGTTATATATATATATATTATACCCTGTCTGGTTGTTACTAAGGCTTTATAACTGTTATATATATATATATTATACCCTGTCTGGTTGTTATATATTATTCCCTGTCTGGTTGTTACTAAGGCTTTATAACTGTTGAATATATATATTATACCCTGTCTGGTTGTTATATATATATATATATTATACCCTGTCTGGTTGTTACTAAGGCTTTATAACTGTTATATATTTATATTATACCCTGTCTGGTTGTTATATATTTATATTATACCCTGTCTGGTTGTTACTAAGGCTTTATAACTGTTGAATATATATATTATACCCTGTCTGGTTGTTATATATATATATTATACCCTGTCTGGTTGTTACTAAGGCTTTATAACTGTTATATATTTATATTATACCCTGTCTGGTTGTTACTAAGGCTTTATAACTGTTATTATATATATATATTATACCCTGTCTGGTTGTTACTAAGGCTTTATAACTGTTGAATATTTATATTATACCCTGTCTGGTTGTTACTAAGGCTTTATAACTGTTGAATATATATATTATACCATGTCTGGTTGTTATATATTTATATTATACCCTGTTTGGTTGTTACTAAGGCTTTATAACGGTTATATATATTTATATTATACCCTGTCTGGTTGTTATATATTTATATTATACCCTGTCTGGTTGTTATATATTTATATTATACCCTGTCTGGTTGTTACTAAGGCTTTATAACTGTTGAATATATATATTATACCCTGTCTGGTTGTTATATATTTATATTATACCCTGTCTGGTTGTTACTAAGGCTTTATAACTGTTATATATTTATATTATACCCTGTCTGGTTGTTATATATTATACCCTGTCTGGTTGTTACTAAGGCTTTATAACTGTTATATATATTTATATTATACCCTGTCTGGTTGTTATATATTTATATTATACCCTGTCTGGTTGTTACTAAGGCTTTATAACTGTTATATATTTATATTATACCCTGTCTGGTTGTTACTAAGGCTTTATAACTGTTATATATTTATATTATACCCTGTCTGGTTGTTACTAAGGCTTTATAACTGTTATATATATATATATATATATATTATACCCTGTCTGGTTGTTACTAAGACTTTATAACTGTTATATATTTATATTATACCCTGTCTGGTTGTTACTAAGGCTTTATAACTGTTGAATATATATATTATACCCTGTCTGGTTGTTATATATTTATATTATACCCTGTCTGGTTGTTACTAAGGCTTTATAACTGTTATATATTTATATTATACCCTGTCTGGTTGTTATATATTATACCCTGTCTGGTTGTTACTAAGGCTTTATAACTTAAATATTTATTGAGGCCAAACGCTGGTTAAAGAGGGTGTGTGAAGGTGAGCGCCGGTCAAAGTATCAGGGAGAATATTATGCTGCAGTCAAAGATCAGCAGGCTGTGTACGTGTGTGTGTGTCTGTACATACGTGTGTGTGTGCGTGCCAGGGCACACGCCCTAGCTCATTATACCATTAGCAGAGATTACCGACCTGGCGGAGATACGATCCGGAACAACGAACAACAGGACACACAGACGCACACACACTTTTTCCACTCACCAGCTTGACACAGATGATGTAGGGTGGAGACGCATCTCTGTAGTGCATTACAGGGATCTGAGGCTTGGGCCTCTCCTGGGAGGAAGACAGGAGGAACAATGAGGAGAGGAAAAGGACACAAACATAATAACATGGTTAGGACTTCTCCTTCTATGGTAGCTTAGATCCAAGATCTGATCTGACATCTATGGTAGCTTAGCTCCAAGATCTGATCTGACATCTATGGTAGCTTAGCTCCAAGATCTGATCAGACATCTATGGTAGCTTAGCTCCAAGATCTGATCTGACATCTATGGTAGCTTAGCTCCAAGATCTCATCTGACATCTATGGTAGTTTGGTTCTAGAGTGTTGTGGTATCTATGGTAGCTTAGCTCCAAGATCTGATCAGACATCTATGGTAGTTTGGTTCTAGAGTGTTGTGGTATCTATGGTAGTTTGGTTCTAGAGTGTTGTGGTATCTATGGTTCTAGAGTGTTGTGGTATCTATGGTTCTAGAGTGTTGTGGTATCTATGGTTCTAGAGTGTAGGGTCGCACCTTGGACTCCTCATAGGTGTAGAAGCCTTTCTTGATCTTATTCTCGTCCACGTCGCAGAACGCTCGAACCTGACCAACACACACAAAACCGCTGTTTGTAAATGTATGTACACACACTATTAAGGTCAACATCTGTCGTTCTGCCCCTGAGCAAGGCAGTTAACCCACTCTTCCCCGGGTGCTGAAGACGTGATGTCGATTAAGGCAGCCCCCCACACCTCTGATTCAGCCCACCACACCTGGTGTATCAGTCAGTGTAACAGTAGATTGTGATCCACGACCCATTATGACCAGTTGGGACCAGCTGGCTCCTCCTACTACAGTGTCTCAACACAGAGTGTCCCAAATCGTATCCTATTCCCTATTCAGTGCACTACTTTTGACCAAATCGGATCCTATTATTGACACTAAATAGGGAATAGTGCCATTTGAGATGCAGCTCCATGTTGTCATGACGGATCAGAGGACAAAGGATAAACACCTCCGTGTTGTCATGATGGATCAGAGGACACAGGATAAACAGCTCCATGTTGTCATGATGGATCAGAGGACACAGCTCTGTGTTGTCATGACGGATCAGAGGACACAGCTCCATGTTGTCATGATGGATCAGAGGACACAGCTCCGTGTTGTCATGACGGATCAGAGGACACAGGATAAACAGCTCCGTGTTGTCATGACGGATCAGAGGACACAGGATAAACAGCTCCGTGTTGTCATGATGGATCAGGGGACACAGGATAAACAGCTCCATGTTGTCATGACAGATCAGAGGACACAGCTCCATGTTGTCATGATGGATCAGAGGACAAAGGATAAACAGCTCCATGTTGTCATGATGGATCAGGGGACACAGCTCCGTGTTGTCATGACGGATCAGAGGACACAGGATAAACAGCTCCGTGTTGTCATGACGGATCAGAGGACACAGGATAAACAGCTCCGTGTTGTCATGATGGATCAGGGGACACAGGATAAACAGCTCCATGTTGTCATGACGGATCAGAGGACACAGCTCCATGTTGTCATGATGGATCAGAGGACAAAGGATAAACAGCTCCATGTTGTCATGACGGATCAGAGGACACAGGATAAACAGCTCCATGTTGTCATGACGGATCAGAGGACACAGGATAAACAGCTCCATGTTGTCATGACGGATCAGAGGACACAGGATAAACAGCTCCATGTTGTCATGATGGATCAGAGGACACAGGATAAACAGCTCCATGTTGTCTGTTGTCATGACGGATCAGAGGACACAGCTCCATGTTGTCATGATGGATCAGAGGACACAGCTCCATGTTGTCATGATGGATCAGAGGACACAGCTCCATGTTGTCATGATGGATCAGAGGACAAAGGATAAACAGCTCCATGTTGTCATGACGGATCAGAGGACACAGGATAAACAGCTCCATGTTGTCATGACGGATCAGAGGACACAGGATAAACAGCTCCATGTTGTCATGACGGATCAGAGGACACAGGATAAACAGCTCCATGTTGTCATGATGGATCAGAGGACACAGGATAAACAGCTCCATGTTGTCTGTTGTCATGACGGATCAGAGGACACAGCTCCATGTTGTCATGATGGATCAGAGGACAAAGGATAAACAGCTCCATGTTGTCATGATGGATCAGAGGACACAGCTCCATGTTGTCATGATGGATCAGAGGTCACAGCTCCATGTTGTCATGATGGATCAGAGGACAAAGCTCCATGTTGTCATGATGGATCAGAGGACAAAGGATAAACAGCTCCATGTTGGCATGATGGATCAGAGGACACAGCTCCATGTTGTCATGACGGATCAGAGGACACAGGATAAACAGCTCCGTGTTGTCATGACGGATCAGAGGACACAGGATAAACAGCTCCATGTTGTCATGACGGATCAGAGGACACAGGATAAACAGCTCCATGTTGTCATGATGGATCAGAGGACACAGCTCCACGTTGTCATGACGGATCAGAGGACACAGGATAAACAGCTCCATGTTGTCATGGCGGACCAGAGGACACAGCTCCATGTTGTCATGATGGATCAGAGGACACAGCTCCATGTTGTCATGATGGATCAGAGGACACAGCTCCACGTTGTCATGACGGATCAGAGGACACAGGATAAACAGCTCCATGTTGTCATGACGGATCAGAGGACACAGCTCCATGTTGTCATGATGGATCAGAGGACACAGGATAAACAGCTCCATGTTGTCATGACGGATCAGAGGACACGGGATAAACAGCTCCGTGTTGTCATGACGGATCAGAGGACACAGCTCCATGTTGTCATGATGGGTCAGAGGACACAGCTCCATGTTGTCATGATGGATCAGAGGACACAGGATAAACAGCTCCATGTTGTCATGATGGATCAGAGGACACAGGATAAACAGCTCCATGTTGTCATGACGGATCAGAGGACACAGGATAAACAGCTCCATGTTGTCATGATGGATCAGAGGACACAGGATAAACAGCTCCATGTTGTCATGATGGATCAGAGGACACAGGATAAACACCTCAGTGTTGTCATGATGGATCAGAGTAGATTGTGATCCACGACCCATTATGACCAGTTGGGACCAGCTGGCTCCTCCTACTACAGTGTCTCAACACAGAGTGTCCCAAATCGTATCCTATTCCCTATTCAGTGCACTACTTTTGACCAAATCGGATCCTATTATTGACACTAAATAGGGAATAGTGCCATTTGAGATGCAGCTCCATGTTGTCATGACGGATCAGAGGACAAAGGATAAACACCTCCGTGTTGTCATGATGGATCAGAGGACACAGGATAAACAGCTCCATGTTGTCATGATGGATCAGAGGACACAGCTCTGTGTTGTCATGACGGATCAGAGGACACAGCTCCATGTTGTCATGATGGATCAGAGGACACAGCTCCGTGTTGTCATGACGGATCAGAGGACACAGGATAAACAGCTCCGTGTTGTCATGACGGATCAGAGGACACAGGATAAACAGCTCCGTGTTGTCATGATGGATCAGGGGACACAGGATAAACAGCTCCATGTTGTCATGACAGATCAGAGGACACAGCTCCATGTTGTCATGATGGATCAGAGGACAAAGGATAAACAGCTCCATGTTGTCATGATGGATCAGGGACACAGCTCCGTGTTGTCATGACGGATCAGAGGACACAGGATAAACAGCTCCGTGTTGTCATGACGGATCAGAGGACACAGGATAAACAGCTCCGTGTTGTCATGATGGATCAGGGGACACAGGATAAACAGCTCCATGTTGTCATGACGGATCAGAGGACACAGCTCCATGTTGTCATGATGGATCAGAGGACAAAGGATAAACAGCTCCATGTTGTCATGACGGATCAGAGGACACAGGATAAACAGCTCCATGTTGTCATGACGGATCAGAGGACACAGGATAAACAGCTCCATGTTGTCATGACGGATCAGAGGACACAGGATAAACAGCTCCATGTTGTCATGATGGATCAGAGGACACAGGATAAACAGCTCCATGTTGTCTGTTGTCATGACGGATCAGAGGACACAGCTCCATGTTGTCATGATGGATCAGAGGACAAAGGATAAACAGCTCCATGTTGTCATGATGGATCAGAGGACACAGCTCCATGTTGTCATGATGGATCAGAGGTCACAGCTCCATGTTGTCATGATGGATCAGAGGACAAAGCTCCATGTTGTCATGATGGATCAGAGGACAAAGGATAAACAGCTCCATGTTGGCATGATGGATCAGAGGACACAGCTCCATGTTGTCATGACGGATCAGAGGACACAGGATAAACAGCTCCGTGTTGTCATGACGGATCAGAGGACACAGGATAAACAGCTCCATGTTGTCATGACGGATCAGAGGACACAGGATAAACAGCTCCATGTTGTCATGATGGATCAGAGGACACAGCTCCACGTTGTCATGACGGATCAGAGGACACAGGATAAACAGCTCCATGTTGTCATGACGGACCAGAGGACACAGCTCCATGTTGTCATGATGGATCAGAGGACACAGCTCCATGTTGTCATGATGGATCAGAGGACACAGCTCCACGTTGTCATGACGGATCAGAGGACACAGGATAAACAGCTCCATGTTGTCATGACGGATCAGAGGACACAGCTCCATGTTGTCATGATGGATCAGAGGACACAGGATAAACAGCTCCATGTTGTCATGACGGATCAGAGGACACGGGATAAACAGCTCCGTGTTGTCATGACGGATCAGAGGACACAGCTCCATGTTGTCATGATGGATCAGAGGACACAGCTCCATGTTGTCATGATGGATCAGAGGACACAGGATAAACAGCTCCATGTTGTCATGATGGATCAGAGGACACAGGATAAACAGCTCCATGTTGTCATGACGGATCAGAGGACACAGGATAAACAGCTCCATGTTGTCATGATGGATCAGAGGACACAGGATAAACAGCTCCATGTTGTCATGATGGATCAGAGGACACAGGATAAACAGCTCCTTGTTGTCATGACGGATCAGAGGACACAGCTCCGTGTTGTCATGACGGATCAGAGGACACAGGATAAACAGCTCCATGTTGTCATGATGGATCAGAGGACACAGGATAAACAGCTCCATGTTGTCATGATGGATCAGAGGACACAGCTCCATGTTGTCATGACGGATCAGAGGACACAGGATAAACAGCTCCGTGTTGTCATGATGGATCAGAGGACACAGCTCCATGTTGTCATGATGGATCAGAGGACACAGGATAAACAGCTCCGTGTTGTCATGATGGATCAGAGGACACAGCTCCATGTTGTCATGATGGATCAGAGGACACAGGATAAACAGCTCCATGTTGTCATGACGGATCAGAGGACACAGCTCCATGTTGTCATGACGGATCAGAGGACACAGCTCCATGTTGTCATGATGGATCAGAGGACACAGCTCCGTGTTGTCATGACGGATCAGAGGACACAGGATAAACAGCTCCGTGTTGTCATGACGGATCAGAGGACACAGGATAAACAGCTCCGTGTTGTCATGATGGATCAGGGGACACAGGATAAACAGCTCCATGTTGTCATGACAGATCAGAGGACACAGCTCCATGTTGTCATGATGGATCAGAGGACAAAGGATAAACAGCTCCATGTTGTCATGATGGATCAGGGGACACAGCTCCGTGTTGTCATGACGGATCAGAGGACACAGGATAAACAGCTCCGTGTTGTCATGACGGATCAGAGGACACAGGATAAACAGCTCCGTGTTGTCATGATGGATCAGGGGACACAGGATAAACAGCTCCATGTTGTCATGACGGATCAGAGGACACAGCTCCATGTTGTCATGATGGATCAGAGGACAAAGGATAAACAGCTCCGTGTTGTCATGATGGATCAGAAGACACGGGATAAACAGCTCCATGTTGTCATGATGGATCAGAGGACACAGCTCCATGTTGTCATGATGGATCAGAGGACACAGGATAAACAGCTCCATGTTGTCATGACGGATCAGAGGACACAGGATAAACAGCTCCATGTTGTCATGACGGATCAGAGGACACAGGATAAACAGCTCCATGTTGTCATGGTGGATCAGAGGACACAGGATAAACAGCTCCATGTTGTCATGATGGATCAGAGGACACAGCTCCATGTTGTCATGACGGATCAGAGGACACAGCTCCACGTTGTCATGGTGGATCAGAGGACACAGGATAAACAGCTCCATGTTGTCTGTTGTCATGACGGATCAGAGGACACAGCTCCATGTTGTCATGATGGATCAGAGGACAAAGGATAAACAGCTCCATGTTGTCATGATGGATCAGAGGACACAGCTCCACGTTGTCATGACGGATCAGAGGACACAGCTCCATGTTGTCATGATGGATCAGAGGACACAGCTCCATGTTGTCATGATGGATCAGAGGTCACAGCTCCATGTTGTCATGATGGATCAGAGGACACAGCTCCATGTTGTCATGATGGATCAGAGGACAAAGGATAAACAGCTCCATGTTGGCATGATGGATCAGAGGACACAGCTCCATGTTGTCATGACGGATCAGAGGACACAGGATAAACAGCTCCGTGTTGTCATGACGGATCAGAGGACACAGGATAAACAGCTCCATGTTGTCATGACGGATCAGAGGACACAGGATAAACAGCTCCATGTTGTCATGATGGATCAGAGGACACAGCTCCACGTTGTCATGACGGATCAGAGGACACAGGATAAACAGCTCCATGTTGTCATGACGGACCAGAGGACACAGCTCCATGTTGTCATGATGGATCAGAGGACACAGCTCCGTGTTGTCATGACGGATCAGAGGACACAGGATAAACAGCTCCATGTTGTCATGATGGATCAGAGGACACAGGATAAACAGCTCCATGTTGTCATGATGGATCAGAGGACACAGCTCCATGTTGTCATGACGGATCAGAGGACACAGGATAAACAGCTCCGTGTTGTCATGATCGATCAGAGGACACAGGATAAACAGCTCCATGTTGTCATGATGGATCAGAGGACACAGCTCCACGTTGTCATGACGGATCAGAGGACACAGGATAAACAGCTCCATGTTGTCATGACGGATCAGAGGACACAGCTCCATGTTGTCATGATGGATCAGAGGACACAGGATAAACAGCTCCATGTTGTCATGACGGATCAGAGGACACGGGATAAACAGCTCCGTGTTGTCATGACGGATCAGAGGACACAGCTCCATGTTGTCATGATGGATCAGAGGACACAGGATAAACAGCTCCATGTTGTCATGATGGATCAGAGGACACAGGATAAACAGCTCCTTGTTGTCATGACGGATCAGAGGACACAGCTCCGTGTTGTCATGACGGATCAGAGGACACAGGATAAACAGCTCCATGTTGTCATGATGGATCAGAGGACACAGGATAAACAGCTCCATGTTGTCATGATGGATCAGAGGACACAGCTCCATGTTGTCATGACGGATCAGAGGACACAGGATAAACAGCTCTGTGTTGTCATGATGGATCAGAGGACACAGCTCCATGTTGTCATGATGGATCAGAGGACACAGGATAAACAGCTCCGTGTTGTCATGATGGATCAGAGGACACAGCTCCATGTTGTCATGATGGATCAGAGGACACAGGATAAACAGCTCCATGTTGTCATGACGGATCAGAGGACACAGCTCCATGTTGTCATGACGGATCAGAGGACACAGCTCCATGTTGTCATGATGGATCAGAGGACACAGGATAAACAGCTCCATGTTGTCATGATGGATCAGAGGACACAGGATAAACAGCTCCATGTTGTCATGACGGATCAGAGGACACGGGATAAAGGATCATTGACCCTACAAACAGATCTAAGGTCAGCACTGTGTTCTGGGGAGGAGGGTCACCTGATCCTACCAATCAGAGAGCACTGACTGTGGAAGATGCAACCTAATTGGCTATTGAGAGTTTTGTTAACCTCTCCTGATTGGCTAGCAAGTGTTGCATAATCTTTGCGATTGGCTGTTGAAAAGGTACATACCTTCTTCTGATTGAAGGAACTGAGGCAGCGGTATAGTTTCCGGCCCTGTTTCCCAGCATTCCATATGGTGAAGGATTCCCATTGGTTGATAACTCTCTCATGGAGGAAGGCCACACGGAGGTTCCAAATGGTTTCCCTGGAGACCGGAGGACAGAGGAGGAGTTACAGACATGGACCACACACACACACACACACACACCTAGAACAACAGCCTGATAGTTATCATATGGAGACATTAGTGAGCTCTTCCTCTGATGTGATGGTTTGACTGAAACACTGGGCCTCCATGACAAACAACCCTAATCCACCACCATAAACCATGGTTCTAGTCAAATACACACACACACACACACACACACACACACACACACACACACACACACACACACACACACACACACACACACACACACACACACACACACACACACACACACACACACACACACACACACACACACACACACACACACACATCAATTAAAACACATACACACTGTGCATGGGTGGTCCCCATATTGCTTCCTTTAGCAGTTTCACTGATGCTTTGATTTAGGGGGACCTAGATTAACACATAGAAATATATACATGCAGTGTGGACACACACACACACACACACACACACGATATGTAATCGTAGAGGGATTGACTCAGAAGTGTGAAGTGTCTGGAGATTTAAGATGGTAGAAAAGAGAAACAGAGAGAGTGAGAGACAGAGGGAGAAGTTAAGTGAGAGATAACAGAAGGAGCTGGAAATATGACTGATAGACAAATAGAAAGAGAAGGGAGAGGGAGGAGAGAGGAGAGACAGAAGAGAGAGGGAAGAGGGAGGAGAGGAGAGAGGGAAGAGAGGAGAGAGGGAAGAGAGAGGGAGGAGAGGAGAGAGGGAAGAGAGAGGGAGGAGAGGAGAGAGGGAAGAGGGAGGAGAGGAGAGAGGGAAGAGAGGAGAGAGGGAAGAGAGGAGAGAGGGAAGAGAGGAGAGAGGGAAGAGAGAGGGAGGAGAGGGAAGAGAGAGGGAAGAGAGGAGAGAGGGAAGAGAGAGGGAGGAGAGAGGGAAGAGAGGAGAGAGGGAAGAGAGAGGGAGGAGAGAGGGAAGAGAGAGGGAAGAGAGGAGAGAGGGAAGAGAGAGGGAGGAGAGAGGGAGGAGAGAGGGAGGAGAGGAGAGAGGGAAGAGAGAGGGAGGAGAGAGGGAAGAGAGAGAGAGGAGACAGGGAGGAGAGAGGGAAGAGAGGAGAGAGGGAAGAGAAAGGGAAGAGAGAGGGAAGAGAGAGGGAGGAGAAAGGGAGGAGAGGAGAGAGGGAAGAGAGAGGGAAGAGAGGAGAGAGGGAAGAGAGAGGGAAGAGAGAGAGGGAAGAGAGGGAAGAGAGAGGGAAGAGAGAGGGAAGAGAGAGGGAGGAGAGAGGGAAGAGAGAGGGAAGAGAGATGGAAGAGAGAGGGAGGAGAGAGGGAAGAGAGAGGGAAGAGAGGAGAGAGGGAAGAGAGAGGGAAGAGAGAGGGAGGAGAGAGGGAGGAAAAAGAGGAAGGAGAGGAGAGAGGGAAGAGAGGGAAGAGAGAGGGAAGAGAGAGGGAAGAGAGAGGGAGGAGAGAGGGAAGAGAGAGAGGGAAGAGAGGGAAGAGAGAGGGAAGAGAGAGGGAAGAGAGAGGGAGGAGAGAGGGAAGAGAGAGGGAGGAGAGAGGGAAGAGAGAGGGAAGGGAAGAGAGAGGGAAGAGAGAGGGAGGAGAGAGGGAGGAGAGAGGGAGGAAAAAGAGGAAGGAGAGAGGGAAGAGAGAGGGAGGAGAGAGGGAAGAGAGAGAGAGGAGAGAGGGAGGAGAGAGGGAAGAGAGGAGAGAGGGAAGAGAAAGGGAAGAGAGAGGGAAGAGAGAGGGAGGAGAAAGGGAGGAGAGGAGAGAGGGAAGAGAGAGGGAGGAGAGAGGGAGGAGAGGAGAGAGGGAAGAGAGAGGGAAGAGAGGAGAGAGGGAGGAGAGAGGGAAGAGAGAGGGAGGAGAGAGGGAAGAGAGAGAGGGAAGAGAGGGAAGAGAGAGGGAAGAGAGAGGGAAGAGAGAGGGAGGAGAGAGGGAAGAGAGAGGGAAGAGAGATGGAAGAGAGAGGGAGGAGAGAGGGAAGAGAGAGAGGAGAGAGGGAAGAGAGATGGAAGAGAGAGGGAGGAGAGAGGGAAGAGAGAGGGAAGAGAGAAGGAAGAGAGAGAGGAGAGAGGGAGGAGAGGATGATTTGTAAAGGAGTAGATGGTGACAGCGCGTCAACAAGGTTAGATATACGATGGACAGATGGAAGGAAGGAAGGAGTGATAACAGGAACAAGGGGATGAGAGGGAGGAGGATATGAGGGAGGAGGTTATGAGGGAAGAGGAGAGGTCTTCCCTGCAGAGTATTTACAGAAACAGGCTTTCCGCTACGCGTGTCCTACGTGTGTGTGTGTCGCTATAGAGGTTGTAAAGGGCAACACACACACACGGCAAGGGAATTCCAGAGCTGAGTGTGTGTGTCCAAGGATGAGGCTCAGGAAGGGGTCAGCTGGACAGCTGTGTGTAGCTGGAGGACATGTTGTGTGTGTGTGTGTGTGTGTGTGTGTGTGTGTGTGTGTGTGTGTGTGTGTGTGTGTGTGTGTGTGTGTGTGTGTGTGTGTGTGTGTGTGTGTGTGTGTGTGTGTGTGTGTGTGTGTGTGTGTGTGTGTGTGTGTGTGTGTGTGTGTGTGTGGAAACTGCAGGCTCCATCCTGTTTCCATCGGACCTGGCCACTGCCTGGCACGCGTCCCGTGGCTGTGTGTGCATGTCTTACTCCAGGACAGAGTGTGTAGCAGCTTGTTGATGGTAGCGGTAGACTAGTAAACACTGGTCCACTCTGACCACACCTCCTCCCTGACCAACACTCTGATAGAACCACAACAGATCCTCTGGAACTCCCTGGAGAGGAGAGATAAGAATAGAGAGGAGAGAGAAGAGGAGAGAGGAAAGAGAAGAGGACAGGAGAGAAGAAGAGAGAGGAAAGAGAGGAGGACAGGAGAGAAGGAGAGGAAAGAGAGGAGGACAGGAGAGAAGAAGAGAGATGAAAGAGAGGAGGACAGGAGAGAAGAGGACAATAGAGTAGAAGAGAGAGGAAAGAAGAGGATAGGAGAGTAGAAGAGAGAGGAGAGGAGATGAGAGAAGAGAAGAGTGGAGGACAGTTGAGAAGAAGAGAGAGGAAAGAGAAGAGGACAGGAGAGAAGAAGAGAGAAGAAAGAAGAGGACAGGAGAGAAGAAGAGGACAGGAGAGAAGAAAAGGACAGGAGAGAAGAAGAGGACAGGAGAGAAGAAGAGGACAGGAGAGAAGAAAAGGACAGGAGAGAAGAAGAGGAAAGGAGAGAAGAAGAGAGAGGAAAGATAAGAGGACAGGAGAAGAGAGGGGGAAGAGGGTGATGAGGGAGGAGGTGGTAGAGAAGGGAAGAGTGAGGTCACACATTATTCAAATGGATTTGTGATCTAAAGTTGGACAAATTAGAGGAGTCCTCATGCAGTCTTGTGCTTGCACTTCTTGACCTCTAACCCCTGAGCACACCTGAAAGGGAAGTCTCCCTCGACTTCCCTTCCTTTTCAGACTCGGTGGACCCACTGTTCAAATCATTCAAATCTGCATAAGTGGTTGGTTTTAGATTCTAAATTTGACTTGCGTGGAGATGTTTTAGGGGTGGAGTCTCACCTTGCCGCCCTCGTCAAAGGTTCCGACCCGCTGGAACCAATCCCTGGAGCAGAACCATGTTGGCATGATGACCGTAGGGCCGTGAGAGGTGTACACCTGAGAGAGGGGAGACACACACACACTCAGCGGCGCCGGACTGCTTGTGGATCCAGTGACTAGAGAGCAGTGAGATATCAACACCCTGCTAGAGAGACTAGAGAGACTAGAGATACTAGAGAGCAGTGAGATATCAACACCCTGCTAGAGAGACTAGAGAGCAGTGAGATATCAACACCCTGCTAGAGATACTAGAGAGCAGTGAGATATCAACACCCTGCTAGAGAGACTAGAGAGCAGTGAGATATCAACACCCTGCGAGAGAGACTAGAGAGCAGGTTTCAAGACTAGTCATTCAACTGAGACTGCTCTTCTCTGTATCACGGAGGCGCTCCGCACCGCTAAAGCTAACTCTCTCTCCTCTGCTCTCATCCTTCTAGACCTATCGGCTGCCTTCGATACTGTGAACCATCAGATCCTCCTCTCCACCCTCTCCGAGTTGGGCATCTCTGGCGCGGCCCACGCTTGGATTGCGTCCTACCTGACAGGTCGCTCCTACCAGGTGGCGTGGCGAGAATCTGTCTCCTCACCACGCGCTCTCACCACTGGTGTCCCCCAGGGCTCTGTTCTAGGCCCTCTCCTATTCTCGCTATACACCAAGTCACTTGGCTCTGTCATAACCTCACATGGTCTCTCCTATCATTGCTATGCAGACGACACACAATTAATCTTCTCCTTTCCCCTTCTGATGACCAGGTGGCGACCGCATCTCTGCATGTCTGGCAGACATATCAGTGTGGATGACGGATCACCACCTCAAGCTGAACTTGGCAAGACGGAGCTGCTCTTCCTCCCGGGAAGGACTGCCCGTTCCATGATCTCGCCATCACGGTTGACAACTCCATTGTGTCCTCCTCCCAGAGCGCTAAGAACCTTGGTGTGATCCTGGACAACACCCTGTCGTTCTCAACTAACATCAAGACGGTGGCACGTTCCTGTAGGTTCATGCTCTACAACATCCGCAGAGTACGACCCTGCCTCACACAGGAAGCGGCGCAGGTCCTAATCCAGGCACTTGTCATCTCCCGTCTGGATTACTGCAACTCGCTGTTGGCTGGGCTCCTGCCTGTGCCATTAAACCCCTACAACTCATCCAGAACGCCGCAGCCCGTCTAGTGTTCAACCTTCCCAAGTTCTCTCACGTCACCCCGCTCCTCCGCTCTCTCCACTGGCTTCCAGTTGAAGCTCGCATCCGCTACAAGACCATGGTGCTTGCCTACGGAGCTGTGAGGGGAACGGCACCTCAGTACCTCCAGGCTCTGATCAGGCCCTACACCCAAATAAGGGCACTGCGTTCATCCACCTCTGGCCTGCTCGTCTCCCTACCACTGAGGAAGTACAGTTCCCGCTCAGCCCAGTCAAAACTGTTCGCTGCTCTGGCTCCCCAATGGTGGAACAAACTCCCTCACGACGCCAGGACAGCGGAGTCAATCACCACCTTCCGGAGACACCTGAAACCCCACCTCTTTAAGGAATACTTAGGATAGGATAAAGTAATCCTTCTCACCCCCTCCCCCCCTTAAAATATTTAGATGCACTATTGTAAAGTGGCTGTTCCACTGGATGTCATAAGGTGAATGCACCAATTTGTAAGTCGCTCTGGATAAGAGCGTCTGCTAAATGACTTAAATGTAAATGTAAATGTAATATCAACACCCTGCTAGAGAGACTAGAGAGCAGTGAGATATCAACACCCTGCTAGAGATACTAGAGAGACTAGAGAGCAGTGAGATATCAACACCCTGCTAGAGAGACTAGAGAGACTAGAGAGCAGTGAGATATCAACACCCTGCTAGAGAGAGACTAGAGAGCAGTGAGATATCAACACCCTGCTAGAGATACTAGAGAGACTATAGAGCAGTGAGATATCAACACCCTGCTAGAGATACTAGAGAGACTAGAGAGCAGTGAGATATCAACACCCTGCTAGAGAGAGACTAGAGAGCAGTGAGATATCAACACCCTGCTAGAGATCAGTGAGATATCAACACCCTGCTAGAGATACTAGAGAGCAGTGAGATATCAACACCCTGCTAGAGAGCAGTGAGATATCAACACCCTGCTAGAGAGACTAGAGAGCAGTGAGATATCAACACCTTGCTAGAGATACTAGAGATCAGTGAGATATCAACACCCTGCTAGAGAGACTAGAGAGACTAGAGAGACTAGAGAGACTAGAGAGCAGTGAGATATCAACACCCTGCTAGAGATACTAGAGATCAGTGAGATATCAACACCCTGCTAGAGAGACTAGAGAGACTAGAGAGCAGTGAGATATCAACACCCTGCTAGAGAGACTAGAGAGCAGTGAGATATCAACACCCTGCTAGAGAGACTAGAGAGCAGTGAGATATCAACACCCTGCTAGAGATACTAGAGAGACCAGAGAGACTAGAGAGCAGTGAGATATCAACACCCTGCTAGAGAGAGACTAGAGAGCAGTGAGATATCAACACCCTGCTAGAGAGAGACTAGAGAGCAGTGAGATATCAACACCCTGCTAGAGAGACTAGAGAGACTAGAGAGCAGTGAGATATCAACACCCTGCTAGAGAGACTAGAGAGCAGTGAGATATCAACACCATGCTAGAGAGAGACTAGAGAGCAGTGAGATATCAACACCCTGCTAGAGAGAGACTAGAGAGCAGTGAGATATCAACACCCTGCTAGAGAGACTAGAGAGACTAGAGAGCAGTGAGATATCAACACCCTGCTAGAAAGAGACTAGAGAGCAGTGAGATATAAACACCCTGCTAGAGAGACTAGAGAGCAGTGAGATATCAACACCCTGCTAGAGAGACTAGAGAGCAGTGAGATATCAACACCCTGCTAGAGAGAGACTAGAGAGCAGTGAGATATCAACACCCTGCTAGAGAGAGACTATAGAGCAGTGAGATATCAACACCCTGCTAGAGAGAGACTAGAGAGCAGTGAGATATCAACACCCTGCTAGAGAGAGACTAGAGAGCAGTGAGATATCAACACCCTGCTAGAGAGAGACTAGAGAGCAGTGAGATATCAACACCCTGCTAGAGAGAGACTATAGAGCAGTGAGATATCAACACCCTGCTAGAGAGAGACTATAGAGCAGTGAGATATCAACACCCTGCAAGAGAGAGACTAGAGAGCAGTGAGATATCAACACCCTGCTAGTGAGAGACTAGAGAGCAGTGAGATATCAACACCCTGCTAGAGAGAGACTAGAGAGCAGTGAGATATCAACACCCTGCTAGAGAGCAGTGAGATATCAACACCCTGCTAGAGAGAGACTAGAGAGCAGTGAGATATCAACACCCTGCTAGAGAGAGACTAGAGAGCAGTGAGATATCAACACCCTGCTAGAGAGACTAGAGAGCAGTGAGATATCAACACCCTGCTAGAGAGAGACTATAGAGCAGTGAGATATCAACACCCTGCTAGAGAGACTAGAGAGCAGTGAGATATCAACACCCTGCTAGAGAGACTAGAGAGCAGTGAGATATCAACACCCTGCTAGAGAGACTAGAGAGCAGTGAGATATCAACACCCTGCTAGAGAGAGACTATAGAGCAGTGAGATATCAACACCCTGCTAGAGAGTCTAGAGAGCAGTGAGATATCAACAGCCTGCTAGAGAAAGACTAGAGAGCAGTGAGATATCAACACCCTGCTAGAGAGACTAGAGAGCAGTGAGATAAACACCCTGCTAGAGAGACTAGAGAGCAGTGAGATATCAACACCCTGCTAGAGAGACTAGAGAGACTAGAGAGACTAGAGAGCAGTGAGATATCAACACCCTGCTAGAGAGACTAGAGAGCAGTGAGATATCAACACCCTGCTAGAGAGACTAGAGAGCAGTGAGATATCAACACCCTGCTAGAGAGACTAGAGAGACTAGAGAGCAGTGAGATATCAACACCCTGCTAGAGAGACTAGAGAGCAGTGAGATATCAACACCCTGCTAGAGAGACTAGAGAGCAGTGAGATATCAACACCCTGCTAGAGAGAGACTAGAGAACAGTGAGATATCAACACCCTGCTAGAGATACTAGAGAGCAGTGAGATATCAACACCCTGCTAGAGAGAGACTAGAGAGCAGTGAGATAAACACCCTGCTAGAGATCAGTGAGATATCAACACCCTGCTAGAGAGAGACTATAGAGCAGTGAGATATCAACACCCTGCTAGAGAGACTAGAGAGCAGTGAGATATCAACACCCTGCTAGAGAGACTAGAGAGCAGTGAGATATCAACACCCTGCTAGAGAGACTAGAGAGCAGTGAGATATCAACACCCTGCAAGAGAGTCTAGAGAGCAGTGAGATATCAACACCCTGCTAGAGAGAGACTAGAGAGCAGTGAGATATCAACACCCTGCTAGAGAGACTAGAGAGCAGTGAGATAAACACCCTGCTAGAGAGACTAGAGAGCAGTGAGATATCAACACCCTGCTAGAGAGACTAGAGAGACTAGAGAGCAGTGAGATATCAACACCCTGCTAGAGAGACTAGAGAGCAGTGAGATATCAACACCCTGCTAGAGAGACTAGAGAGCAGTGAGATATCAACACCCTGCTAGAGAGACTAGAGAGACTAGAGAGACTAGAGAGCAGTGAGATATCAACACCCTGCTAGAGAGACTAGAGAGCAGTGAGATATCAACACCCTGCTAGAGAGACTAGAGAGCAGTGAGATATCAACACCCTGCTAGAGAGAGACTAGAGAACAGTGAGATATCAACACCCTGCTAGAGATACTAGAGAGCAGTGAGATATCAACACCCTGCTAGAGAGCAGTGAGATATCAACACCCTGCTAGAGAGAGACTAGAGAGCAGTGAGATATCAACACCCTGCTAGACAGACTAGAGAGACTAGAGAGCAGTGAGATATCAACACCCTGCTAGAGAGACTAGAGAGACTAGAGAGCAGTGAGATATCAACACCCTGCTAGAGAGCAGTGAGATATCAACACCCTGCTAGAGAGACTAGAGAGCAGTGAGATATCAACACCCTGCTAGAGAGACTAGAGAGCAGTGAGATATCAACACCCTGCTAGAGAGACTAGAGAGCAGTGAGATATCAACACCCTGCTAGAGAGACTAGAGAGACTAGAGATACTAGAGACTAGAGAGCAGTGAGATATCAACACCCTGCTAGAGAGACTAGAGATACTAGAGACTAGAGAGCAGTGAGATATCAACACCCTGCTAGAGAGACTAGAGAGACTAGAGATACTAGAGACTAGAGAGCAGTGAGATATCAACACCCTGCTAGAGAGACTAGAGAGACTAGAGATACTAGAGAGACTAGAGAGCAGTGAGATATCAACACCCTGCTAGAGAGACTAGAGAGACTAGAGATACTAGAGACTAGAGAGCAGTGAGATATCAACACCCTGCTAGAGAGACTAGAGAGACTAGAGAGACTAGAGACTAGAGAGCAGTGAGATATCAACACCCTGCTAGAGAGACTAGAGAGACTAGAGACTAGAGATACTAGAGAGACTAGAGAGCAGTGAGATATCAACACCCTGCTAGAGAGACTAGAGAGACTAGAGACTAGAGAGACTAGAGAGACTAGAGACTAGAGATACTAGAGAGACTAGAGAGCAGTGAGATATCAACACCCTGCTAGAGAGACTAGAGAGACTAGAGATACTAGAGACTAGAGAGCAGTGAGATATCAACACCCTGCTAGAGAGACTAGAGAGACTAGAGATACTAGAGACTAGAGAGCAGTGAGATATCAACACCCTGCTAGAGAGACTAGAGAGACTAGAGACTAGAGAGACTAGAGAGACTAGAGACTAGAGATACTAGAGAGACTAGAGAGCAGTGAGATATCAACACCCTGCTAGAGAGACTAGAGAGACTAGAGACTAGAGAGCAGTGAGATATCAACACCCTGCTAGAGAGACTAGAGAGACTAGAGAGACTAGAGATACTAGAGAGAGAGCAGTGAGATATCAACACCCTGCTAGAGAGACTAGAGAGACTAGAGAGACTAGAGACTAGAGACTAGAGATACTAGAGAGACTAGAGAGCAGTGAGATATCAACACCCTGCTAGAGAGACTAGAGAGACTAGAGATACTAGAGACTAGAGAGCAGTGAGATATCAACACCCTGCTAGAGAGACTAGAGATACTAGAGACTAGAGAGCAGTGAGATATCAACACCCTGCTAGAGAGACTAGAGAGACTAGAGACTAGAGATACTAGAGACTAGAGAGCAGTGAGATATCAACACCCTGCTAGAGAGACTAGAGAGCAGTGAGATATCAACACCCTGCTAGAGAGACTAGAGATACTAGAGACTAGAGAGCAGTGAGATATCAACACCCTGCTAGAGAGACTAGAGATACTAGAGACTAGAGAGCAGTGAGATATCAACACCCTGCTAGAGAGACTAGAGATACTAGAGACTAGAGAGCAGTGAGATATCAACACCCTGCTAGAGAGACTAGAGAGACTAGAGACTAGAGATACTAGAGACTAGAGATACTAGAGACTAGAGAGCTATATTAAATATATATATTAAATATTCTACTTGTGTATATATTTGTTCTATTTGACAACTGTATTATTTACATTTACATTTACATTTAAGTCATTTAGCAGACGCTCTTATCCAGAGCGACTTACAAATATTTCATTCCATCATCTCATCTCTATAGACCTGCTGCCTGCGCTGTCTGACAAAATCACTATGTTAGTAGTTCTTCAGATTTATGTAACTGCTGAATACCAACAACTATCAATCACTGGGATGATGTATTTTCAGGTAGAGACACCTCTCACAGCAACTGCTCTCGATCCCTCGTCTTCTGTCTCTTCTCTCTCTTCCCACACAGACCGGGCAAGAGGGCTTATGGTCATTGTAGTTAATTACCACGTTTTCTGCACTAAACTATGTTGAATATTGGCCTGTAGGAAACGACTAACAACACACAGTTCAGGATTCATCTGATTTAATCTCTAGAGAAACACATTGAACTCACAGAAAAAAATATTGGTCATAGATGTATGTTAAACATAAATGTTTAAAAATCACTCAGCATTTCTCCCAGCTGGTGTTCCAGTCTGACTCTGGTCCAGCTCACTAATCAACAACACTCCCATTGCTTCCCCCACTACTGTTCTCTGGGATTATCCCACATCACTGATCTCCATTAGAGATGCAACTGGAGGAACACATCTGGACGGGCAGCTGAATAATATAGAATCTGAAGAGAGTGAGTGAGTGAGTGAGTGAGTGAGTGAGTGAGTGAGTGAGTGAGTGAGTGAGTGAGTGAGTGAGTGAGTGAGTGAGTGTGTGAGAGAGTGAGTGTGTGAGAGAGTGAGTGAGTGTGTGAGTGAGTGTGTGTGTGAGTGTGTGAGAGATTGAGTGAGTAAGTGAGTGAGTGTGTGAGTGAGTGTGTGTGTGAGTGAGTGTGTGTGTGAGTGTCTGTGTGAGTGTGTGAGAGATTGAGTGAGTGTGTGAGTGAGTGTGTGTGAGTGTGTGTGTGAGAGATTGAGTGAGTGAGTGAGTGAGTGAGTGAGTGAGTGAGTGAGTGAGTGAGTGAGTGAGTGAGTGAGTGAGTGAGTGAGTGAGTGAGTGTGTGTGTGAGTGTGTGTGTGAGTGTGTGAGTGTGTGAGAGATTGAGTGAGTGTGTGTGTGAGTGTGTGAGAGATTGAGTGAGTGAGTGAGTGTGTGTGTGTGTGTGTGTGAGTGTGTGTGTGAGTGTGTGAGAGATTGAGTGAGTGATTGTGTGTGTGTGTGAGTGAGTGAGTGTGTGAGAGAGTGAGTGAGTGAGTGTGTGAGAGATTGAGTGAGTGAGTGTGTGTGTGTGTGTGTGTGAGAGATTAAGTGAGTGAGTGAGTGAGTGTGTGAGAGAGTGAGTGTGTGAGAGAGTGAGTGTGTACCACCTTATATCCACTCTCTCTAAACCTAAATTCCAACATTTGCATTGAGCAAATCAGCGGTTCAAGATTATATTTTTTTTGTTGAGAAAGTTGTGACAGTCATACTGAGAGAGAGAACGAGGGAGTGACAGAGAGGAGAGGAGAGAGAACGAGGGAGTGACAGAGAGGAGAGGAGAGAGAACGAGGGAGTGACAGAGAGGAGAGGAGAGAGAACGTTGAGAAAGTTGTGACAGTCATACTGAGAGAGAGAACGAGGGAGTGACAGAGAGGAGAGGAGAGAGAAAGTTTTGACAGTCATACTGAGAGAGAGCACGAGGGAGAGACAGAGAGGAGAGGAGAGAGAACGAGGGAGAGACAGAGAGGAGAGGAGAGAGAAAGTTTTGACAGTCATACTGAGAGAGAGAGAAGGAGGGAGAGAGAAAGGAAAAGACAACGGCAGATAGACAGATAGCGATGTGGTGACGTGTTCACAGTGGGGGAGTTGTGTAGTTATGGAACAGCCATATCTAATGTCCTTCAGCTGAACACTGTGCTTCCAATCATATCTTCAACTCAGAAAGAACAGACTCCACAGGCTAGGGAACACACGCGCACGCGCACGCACACACACACACACACACACACACACACACACACACACACACACACACACACACACACACACACACACACACACACACACACACACACACACACACACACACACACACACACACACACACACACGGAATTAAAACAAGCAGCATCTTAGATAAACCTAGGAGAGAGAGAGAGAGAGAGAGAGAGAGAGAGAGAGAGAGAGAGAGAGAGAGAGAGAGAGAGGTAGAGAGGAAGAGAGGAGAGAGGTAGAGAGAGAGGAGGGGAGAGGAGGAGAGAGGTAGAGACAAGGAGGGGAGAGGAGGAAAGAGGTAGAGAGAGACAAGGAGGGGAGAGGAGGAGAGAGAGAGGAGGAAAGAGGTAGAGAGAGACAAGGAGGGGAGAGGAGGAGAGAGAGAGGTAGAGACAAGGAGGGGAGAGGAGGAGAGAGAGAGGAGGAGAGAGGTAGAGAGAGACAAGGAGGGTAGAGGAGGAGAGGTAGAGAGAGACAAGGAGGGGAGAGGAGGAGAGAGAGAGGAAGAGACAAGGAGAGAGAGAAAGAGAAGGAAAGGAGAGAGGGAAAGAAGGAGTAGAGGGTTACTGAGGGGTTAGATTACTACATACAAAGGGAAAGAGAAATATACCAAGTGTGAGAGAGAGAGACAGAGAGAGAGAGAGACATAGACAGAGAGAGACAGAGAGAGAGAGAGAGAGAGAGACAGAGAGAGAGAGACATAGACAGAGAGAGAGAGAGACATAGACAGAGAGAGAGACATAGACAGAGAGAGAGAGACAGAGAGAGAGAGAGAGACAGAGAGACAGAGAGAGAGAGAGAGAGAGACAGAGAGAGAGAGAGAGAGAGAGAGAGAGACAGAGAGAGAGAGAGAGAGAGAGAGAGAGAGAGAGAGAGACATAGAGAGAGACAGAGAGAGACATAGAGAGAGAGAGAGAGACATAGAGAGAGAGAGAGAGAGAGAGACATAGAGAGAGACAGAGAGAGACATAGAGAGAGAGAGAGAGACAGAGAGAGACAGAGAGAGAGAGAGACATAGAGAGAGACAGAGAGAGAGACAGAGAGAGAGACAGAGAGAGAGACAGAGAGAGAGACAGAGAGAGACAGAGAGAGACAGAGAGAGAGACAGAGAGAGAGACATAGAGAGAGACAGAGAGAGAGACAGAGACATAGACAGAGAGAGACAGAGACATAGACAGAGAGAGACAGAGAGAGAGAGAGAC
>NW_025745385.1:7500-17500 GCF_021184085.1 Oncorhynchus gorbuscha | reverse complement strand
AGAGAGACATAGACAGAGAGAGACAGAGAGAGAGAGAGAGAGAGAGAGAGAGAGAGAGAGAGAGAGAGAGAGAGAGAGAGAGAGAGAGAGAGAGAGACAGACAGAGAGAGAGAGACGACAGACAGAGAGAGAGAGACAGAGAGAGAGAGAGAGAGACATAGAGAGAGAGAGAGACAGACAGAGAGAGAGAGACATAGACAGAGAGAGAGAGAGAGAGAGAGAGAGAGAGAGAGAGAGAGAGAGAGAGAGAGAGAGACAGAGAGACAGAGAGACATAGACAGAGAGAGACATAGACAGAGAGAGAGAGAGACAGACAGAGAGAGAGAGACATAGACAGGGAGAGAGAGAGAGAGAGACATAGACAGAGAGAGAGACATAGACAGGGAGAGAGAGAGACATAGACAGGGAGAGAGAGAGAGAGAGAGAGAGAGACAGACAGAGAGAGAGACATAGACAGAGAGAGAGAGAGAGAGAGAGAGAGAGAGAGAGAGAGAGAGAGAGAGAGAGAGAGACATAGACAGAGAGAGAGAGAGAGACATAGAGAGAGAGAGAGAGACATAGAGAGAGAGAGAGAGAGAGAGAGAGAGAGAGAGAGAGAGAGAGAGAGAGAGAGAGAGAGAGAGAGAGAGAGAGAGAGAGAGAGACATAGACAGGGAGAGAGAGAGAGACATAGACAGGGAGAGAGAGAGAGACATAGACAGGGAGAGAGAGAGAGAGAGAGACATAGACAGAGAGAGAGACATAGACAGAGAGAGAGAGAGAGAGAGAGAGAGAGAGAGAGAGAGAGAGAGAGAGAGAGAGAGAGAGAGAGAGAGAGAGAGAGAGAGAGAGACATAGACAGAGAAAGACAAAAAGAGGGATAGAAAGAGAGAGTGAGAAAGAAATACAAAGAGAGAAACTCATATGTAGAGATAATCACCACACCAACAGAACCTATGGTCTCATTCTGGCCCATGAAATTCAATACCATAAAAATATATTTACTAGGAATGTCTGCAGAAGAATTCTGCAGGCCGTGTGTGTGTGCGTCTGTACAGTGTGTGTGTGTGTACACAGTGTGTGTGTGTGTGTGTCTGTACACAGTGTGTGTGTGTGTGTCTACACGTGGACCAGCCAGGCAAAATCCAGGTCAGTTGTATTCAGTTGTACTGAATCACAGAGCTCTACTTTCCTCTCCCTGAGTTAGAGCTGAATCACAGAGCTCTACGTTCCTCTCCCTGAGTTAGAGCTGAATCACAGAGCTCTACTTTCCTCTCCCTGAGTTAGAGCTGAATCACAGAGCTCTACTTTCCTCTCCCTGAGTTAGAGCTGAATCACAGAGCTTTACGTTCCTCTCCCTGAGTTAGAGCTGAATCACAGAGCTCTACTTTCCTCTCCCTGAGTTAGAGCTGAATCACAGAGCTTTACGTTCCTCTCCCTGAGTTAGAGCTGAATCACAGAGCTCTACTTTCCTCTCCCTGAGTTAGAGCTGAATCACAGAGCTCTACGTTCCTCTCCCTGAGTTAGAGCTGAATCACAGAGCTTAACGTTCCTCTCCTTGAGTTAGAGCTGAATCACAGAGCTCTACGTTCCTCTCCCTGAGTTAGAGCTGAATCACAGAGCTTAACGTTCCTCTCCCTGAGTTAGAGCTGAATCACAGAGCTTAACGTTCCTCTCCCTGAGTTAGAGCTGAATCACAGAGCTCTACTTTCCTCTCCCTGAGTTAGAGCTGAATCACAGAGCTTTACGTTCCTCTCCCTGAGTTAGAGCTGAATCACAGAGCTCTACTTTCCACTCAAGTATTTAGGCTTGCAAAATTCAGCCAACTTTCAGAAAATTCCCGGGAATCGCGCAATACCAGCTAGCGGTCGACCGGTTAATCGGAATGGCTGATTAATTAGGTCCGATTTGAAATTTTCATAACAATAGGAAATTGGTATTTTTGGGCGCCGATTTGCCGATTTAAAAAAATGGTTTTAATTATTTTTTTAGACCTTTATTTAACTAGGCAAGTCAGTTAAGAACACATTCTTATTTTCAATGACGGCCTAGGAACAGTGGGTTACCTGCCTGTTCAGGGGCAGAACGACAGATTTTCACCTTGTCAGCTCGTGGGACCCAATCTTGAAGCCTTACAGTTAACTAGTCCAACGCAATAAAGACCTGCCTCTCTCTCGTTGCACTCTACAAGGAGACTGCCCGTTACGCGACTGCAGTAAGCCAAGGTAAGTTGCTAGCTAGCATTAAACTTATCTCATAAAAAACAATCAATCATAACCACTAGTTGACTACACATGGTTGATGATATTACTAGATATTATCTAGCGTGTCCTGCGTTGCATATAATCTGACTGAGCATACAAGCATACAAGTATCTAAATATCTGACTGAGCGGTGGTAGGCAGAAGCAGGCACGTAAACATTCATTCAAACAGCACTTTGTGCGTCAAGCATTGCGCTGTTTATGACTTCAAGCCTATCAACTCCCGAGATGAGGCTGGTGTAACCGAAGTGAAGAAGCTAGCTGGTTAGCGCGCGCTAATAGCGTTTCAAATGTCACTCGCCCTGGGCCTGTGGTCGTTTCCCTTGCTCTGCATGGGTAACGCTGCTTCGAGGGTGGCTGTTGTTGTTGTGTTCCTGGTTCGAGCCCAGAGAGGAGCGAGGAGAGGGACGGAAGCTTTACTGTTACACAGGCAATACTATAGTGCCTATAAGAACATCCAATAGTCAAAGGTATATGAAATACAAATGGTATAGAGGGAAATAGTCCTATAATTCCTATAATAACTACAACCTAAAACTTCTTACCTGGGAATATTGAAGACTCATGTTAAAGGAACCACCAGCTTTCATATGTTCTCATGTTCTGAGCAAGGAACTGAAACTTTAGCTTTCTTACATGGCACATATTGCACTTTTACTTTCTTCTCCAACACTTTGTTTTTGCATTATTTAAACCAAATTGAACATGTTTCATTATTTATTTGAGGCTCAATGGATTTTATTGATGTATTATATTAAGTTAAAATAAGTGTTCATTCATTGTTGTTGTAATTGTTATTATTACAAATACAAAAATTATATTTAAAAAAATAATAATAAAAGCGTCCGATTATAGGGTTTTTGGGTCCTCCAATAATCGGTATCGGCGTTGAAAAACCATAATCGGTCGACCTCTAATACCAGCCCACCCTAAAGCCAGGAGTCATCACTCTCTCTGTCACACACACACACATGTAGGTAAAATAATTCTGGAATTTTACACAAGTGGTCCTCCTGTTTCCTCTGGTGTGTGTGTGTGTGTGTGTGTGTGTGTGTGTGTGTGTGTGTGTGTGTGTGTGTGTGTGTGTGTGTGTGTGTGTGTGTGTGTGTGTGTGTGTGTGTGTGTGTGTGTGTGTGTGTGTGTGTGTGTGTAAACTGCAGGCTCCATCCTGTTTCCATCGGACCTGGCCACTGCCTGGCACGCGACCCCCCCCCACACACACACACACACACACTGAGTGTGTGTTACCTGGGTGCTGAGTTGATCCTGGCTGATGTTGTTGATCCAGCGTGTGTAGCGCTCAGTAGATCCCTCTGGATCCCTGCGGACTTGACAGCCAATCAACTGAGAGAAACACAGACACATCTCTTAGTGATCTACTAGATACATGTGATGAACACAGACACTCACACACAAACAAACCACACTGATCACATATGATGTATGGAAGAGAGAAAGAGGGAGGGCTAGAAAGAGAGAAAGAGGGCTGGAGAGACAGACAGAGAGACAAAGAGAGACAAAGAGAGAGAGCGAGAGAGACAGAGAGAAACACACCAAGAGAGACTACCAGACAGACAGAGAGGAATGATCTACCAGACAGACAGAGAGGAATGATCTACCAGACAGACAGAGAGGAATGATCTACCAGACAGATAGAGAGGAATGGTCTACCAGACAGATGGAGAGGAATGGTCTACCAGACAGATAGAGAGGAATGGTCTACCAGACAGATAGAGAGGAATGATCTACCAGACAGATAGAGAGGAATGATCTACCAGACAGACAGAGAGGAATGGTCTACCAGACAGACAGAGAGGAATGATCTACCAGACAGACAGAGAGGAATGATCTACCAGACAGACAGAGGAATGATCTACCAGACAGATAGAGAGGAATGGTCTACCAGACAGACAGAGAGGAATGATCTACCAGACAGATGATCTACCAGACAGATGATCTACCAGACAGATGATCTACCAGACAGATAGAGAGGAATGATCTACCAGACAGATAGAGAGAATGATCTAGATAGAGAGGAATGATCTACCAGACAGACAGAGGAATGATCTACCAGACAGACAGAGAGGAATGATCTACCAGACAGATGATCTACCAGACAGATGATCTACCAGACAGATGATCTACCAGACAGATAGAGAGGAATGATCTACCAGACAGATAGAGAGGAATGATCTACCAGACAGATAGAGAGGAATGATCTACCAGACAGATAGAGAGGAATGATCTACCAGACAGATGATCTACCAGACAGATGATCTACCAGACAGATGATCTACCAGACAGATGATCTACCAGACAGATAGAGAGGAATGATCTATCAGACAGACAGAGAGGAATGGTCTACCAGACAGATGGAGAGGAATGATCTACCAGACAGATGATCTACCAGACAGATGGAGAGGAATGATCTACCAGACAGAGAGGAATGATCTACCAGACAGATGATCTACCAGACAGATGGAGAGGAATGATCTACCAGACAGATAGAGAGGAATGATCTACCAGACAGATAGAGAGGAATGATCTACCAGACAGATAGAGAGGAATGATCTACCAGACAGAGAGGAATGATCTACCAGACAGACAGAGAGGAATGATCTACCAGACAGAGAGGAATGATCTACCAGACAGAGAGGAATGATCTACCAGACAGATAGAGAGGAATGATCTACCAGACAGATAGAGGAATGGTCTACCAGACAGATAGAGAGGAATGATCTACCAGACAGATAGAGAGGAATGATCTACCAGACAGATGGAGAGGAATGATCTACCAGACAGAGAGGAATGATCTACCAGACAGATGATCTACCAGACAGAGAGGAATGATCTACCAGACAGACAGAGGAATGATCTACCAGACAGATAGAGAGGAATGGTCTACCAGACAGACAGAGAGGAATGATCTACCAGACAGATGATCTACCAGACAGATGATCTACCAGACAGATGATCTACCAGACAGATAGAGAGGAATGATCTACCAGACAGATAGAGAGGAATGATCTACCAGACAGACAGAGGAATGATCTACCAGACAGACAGAGAGGAATGATCTACCAGACAGATGATCTACCAGACAGATGATCTACCAGACAGATGATCTACCAGACAGATAGAGAGGAATGATCTACCAGACAGATAGAGAGGAATGATCTACCAGACAGATAGAGAGGAATGATCTACCAGACAGATAGAGAGGAATGATCTACCAGACAGATGATCTACCAGACAGATAATCTACCAGACAGATGATCTACCAGACAGATGATCTACCAGACAGATAGAGAGGAATGATCTATCAGACAGACAGAGAGGAATGGTCTACCAGACAGATGGAGAGGAATGATCTACCAGACAGATGATCTACCAGACAGACAGAGAGGAATGATCTACCAGACAGATGATCTACCAGACAGATGGAGAGGAATGATCTACCAGACAGAGAGGAATGATCTACCAGACAGATGATCTACCAGACAGATGGAGAGGAATGATCTACCAGACAGATAGAGAGGAATGATCTACCAGACAGATAGAGAGGAATGATCTACCAGACAGATAGAGAGGAATGATCTACCAGACAGAGAGGAATGATCTACCAGACAGACAGAGAGGAATGATCTACCAGACAGAGAGGAATGATCTACCAGACAGAGAGGAATGATCTACCAGACAGACAGAGAGGAATGGTCTACCAGACAGACAGAGAGGAATGATCTACCAGACAGATAGAGAGGAATGATCTACCAGACAGATAGAGGAATGGTCTACCAGACAGATAGAGAGGAATGATCTACCAGACAGATAGAGAGGAATGATCTACCAGACAGATGGAGAGGAATGATCTACCAGACAGAGAGGAATGATCTACCAGACAGATGATCTACCAGACAGAGAGGAATGATCTACCAGACAGATGATCTACCAGACAGAGAGGAATGATCTACCAGACAGATGATCTACCAGACAGAGAGGAATGATCTACCAGACAGATGATCTACCAGACAGATAGAGGAATGATCTACCAGACAGATGGAGAGGAATGATCTACCAGACAGATAGAGAGGAATGGTCTACCAGACAGATAGAGAGGAATGGTCTACCAGACAGATGGAGAGGAATGATCTACCAGACAGATAGAGAGGAATGGTCTACCAGACAGATAGAGAGGAATGGTCTACCAGACAGATAGAGAGGAATGATCTACCAGACAGATAGAGAGGAATGATCTACCAGACAGATGGAGAGGAATGGACTACCAGACAGATGATCTACCAGACAGATAGAGAGGAATGATCTACCAGACAGATGGAGAGGAATGGTCTACCAGACAGATGATCTACCAGACAGATGATCTACCAGATAGATGGAGGAATGATCTACCAGACAGATGGAGAGGAATGGTCTACCAGACAGATGATCTACCAGACAGATAGAGAGGAATGATCTACCAGACAGATGGAGAGGAATGGTCTACCAGACAGATGGAGAGGAATGGTCTACCAGACAGATGATCTACCAGACAGATAGAGAGGAATGATCTACCAGACAGATGGAGAGGAATGGTCTACCAGACAGATAGAGAGGAATGGTCTACCAGACAGATGATCTACCAGACAGATGGAGGAATGATCTACCAGACAGATGGAGAGGAATGGTCTACCAGACAGATGATCTACCAGACAGATAGAGAGGAATGGTCTACCAGACAGATGGAGAGGAATGATCTACCAGACAGATGGAGAGGAATGATCTACCAGACAGATGGAGAGGAATGGTCTACCAGACAGATGGAGAGGAATGGTCTACCAGACAGATGGAGAGGAATGGTCTACCAGACAGATGATCTACCAGACAGATAGAGAGGAATGGTCTACCAGACAGATGGAGAGGAATGGTCTACCAGACAGATGATCTACCAGACAGATGGAGAGGAATGGTCTACCAGACAGAGAGGAATGGTCTACCAGACAGATGGAGAGGAATGGTCTACCAGACAGATGGAGAGGAATGGTCTACCAGACAGATGGAGAGGAATGGTCTACCAGACAGATGATCTACCAGACAGATAGAGAGGAATGATCTACCAGACAGATGGAGAGGAATGGTCTACCAGACAGATAGAGAGGAATGGTCTACCAGACAGATGATCTACCAGACAGATGGAGGAATGATCTACCAGACAGATGGAGAGGAATGGTCTACCAGACAGATGATCTACCAGACAGATAGAGAGGAATGGTCTACCAGACAGATGGAGAGGAATGATCTACCAGACAGATGGAGAGGAATGATCTACCAGACAGATGGAGAGGAATGGTCTACCAGACAGATGGAGAGGAATGGTCTACCAGACAGATGGAGAGGAATGGTCTACCAGACAGATGATCTACCAGACAGATAGAGAGGAATGGTCTACCAGACAGATGGAGAGGAATGGTCTACCAGACAGATGATCTACCAGACAGATGGAGAGGAATGGTCTACCAGACAGAGAGGAATGGTCTACCAGACAGATGATCTACCAGACAGATAGAGAGGAATGGTCTACCAGACAGATGATCTACCAGACAGATAGAGAGGAATGGTCTACCAGACAGATGATCTACCAGACAGACAGAGAGGAATGGTCTACCAGACAGATGATCTACCAGACAGATAGAGAGGAATGGTCTACCAGACAGATGATCTACCAGACAGATAGAGAGGAATGATCTACCAGACAGATGGAGAGGAATGATCTACCAGACAGATGGAGAGGAATGGTCTACCAAACAGATGGAGAGGAATGATCTACCAGACAGATGGAGAGGAATGGTCTACCAGACAGATGGAGAGGAATGGTCTACCAGACAGATGATCTACCAGACAGATAGAGAGGAATGGTCTACCAGACAGATGGAGAGGAATGGTCTACCAGACAGATGATCTACCAGACAGATAGAGAGGAATGGTCTACCAGACAGATGATCTACCAGACAGATAGAGAGGAATGGTCTACCAGACAGATGATCTACCAGACAGACAGAGAGGAATGGTCTACCAGACAGATGATCTACCAGACAGATAGAGAGGAATGGTCTACCAGACAGATGATCTACCAGACAGATAGAGAGGAATGATCTACCAGACAGATGGAGAGGAATGATCTACCAGACAGATGGAGAGGAATGGTCTACCAGACAGATGATCTACCAGACAGATAGAGAGGAATGATCTACCAGACAGATGGAGAGGAATGATCTACCAGACAGATAGAGAGGAATGGTCTACCAAACAGATGGAGAGGAATGATCTACCAGACAGATGGAGAGGAATGGTCTACCAGACAGATGGAGAGGAATGGTCTACCAGACAGACAGAGAGGAATGGTCTACCAGACAGATGGAGAGGAATGGTCTACCAGACAGATGATCTACCAGACAGATAGAGAGGAATGGTCTACCAGACAGATGGAGAGGAATGGTCTACCAGACAGATGATCTACCAGACAGATGGAGAGGAATGGTCTACCAGACAGAGAGGAATGGTCTACCAGACAGATGATCTACCAGACAGATGATCTACCAGACAGATAGAGAGGAATGGTCTACCAGACAGATGATCTACCAGACAGACAGAGAGGAATGGTCTACCAGACAGATGGAGAGGAATGGTCTACCAGACAGATGATCTACCAGACAGATAGAGAGGAATGGTCTACCAGACAGATGATCTACCAGACAGATAGAGAGGAATGATCTACCAGACAGATGATCTACCAGACAGATGATCTACCAGACAGATAGAGAGGAATGATCTACCAGACAGATAGAGAGGAATGATCTACCAGACAGATAGAGAGGAATGGTCTACCAGACAGATAGAGAGGAATGATCTACCAGACAGATGATCTACCAGACAGATAGAGAGGAATGATCTACCAGACAGATAGAGAGGAATGATCTACCAGACAGATAGAGAGGAATGATCTACCAGACAGATAGAGAGGAATGATCTACCAGACAGATAGAGAGGAATGATCTACCAGTGGAGATTTAAAACAACCCTAAAGTCAACCCATATTATTATTCCACATAGCTGAACCAATCCCTCTCATTTCCTCTCTACACCCTGTCTGCTGCACACCCACACAGTTCAAAGGGCAAATAAGCAGAGAAAACCACATGGCCTTACTTCCCTTTTTCCCCATTCACTCTCTCTGTCTCTCTATTATCTCTCTCTATTATCTCTCTAGCCACCCCCCCATATCTCCTGCAACTCTCCCTCACCTACTACACATGACCCCCTAACCTTTAACCTGTAATCCCACAGCTCACACTGAGACACACCTTAATATACACCCACCCACACCACTCTACCAGAAACACGACCCCAGTTCACAGGACAGAAGGAATGTGGGGAACTCCGGACATACAGAATGTTAAAGTTTTCCTGTCTGTTATGATCATTCAGAGGAGACAGGGAGAGCAGGAGGGAGAGAGGGAGGGAGGGGTAGATGGAGATAGAGGGAGGGAGAGAGAGAGAGAGAGGGACGAAGGGGGGGAGAGGGAGAGAGGGAGGGAGGAGATGGAGAGGGAGGGAGATGGAGAGAGAGAGAGGGAGGAGGGAGATGGAGAGAGAGAGGGAGGGAGATGGAGAGAGAGAGAGGGAGGAGGGAGATGGAGAGAGAGAGGGAGGGAGATGGAGAGAGAGAGGGAGGGAGGAGAGGAAGAGAGGATGGGAGGAGATGGA
>NW_025745385.1:0-2500 GCF_021184085.1 Oncorhynchus gorbuscha | reverse complement strand
AGAGACAGCGAGAGACAGCGAGAGAGAGAGACAGCGAGAGAGAGAGAGAGAGACAGCGAGAGAGAGAGACAGCGAGAGAGAGAGAGACAGTGAGAGAGAGAGAGAGACAGAGAGAGACAGCGAGAGAGAGAGACAGCGAGAGACAGCGAGAGAGAGACAGCGAGAGAGACAGCGAGAGAGAGAGAGTGAGAGTGAGAGAGAGAACCAGAAATGAGGGTCTACTATACAAATTGATGGAAAGTGGTGTTGGGGGGAAAACATGACATTATGAAACCCATGTACACAAACAACAAATGTGAGGTTTTTCTTTCCACAGGGCCGTGCGGTGACACAGGGATGCAGCTCAAGCCCCGCCCTCTTCAACATATACATCAACGAATTGGAGAGGGCACTAGAACAGTCTGCAGCTTAAGCCCCGCCCTCTTCAACATATACATCAACGAATTGGAGAGGGCACTAGAACAGTCTGCAGCTTAAGCCCCGCCCTCTTCAACATATACATCAACGAATTGGAGAGGGCACTAGAACAGTCTGCAGCTTAAGCCCCGCCCTCTTCAACATATACATCAACGAATTGGAGAGGACACTAGAACAGTCTGCAGCTTAAGCCCCACCCTCTTCAACATATACATCAACGAATTGGAGAGGACACTAGAACAGTCTGCAGCTTAAGCCCCGCCCTCTTCAACATATACATCAACGAATTGGAGAGGACACTAGAACAGTCTGCAGCTTAAGCCCCACCCTCTTCAACATATACATCAACGAATTGGAGAGGACACTAGAACAGTCTGCAGCTTAAGCCCCACCCTCTTCAACATATACATCAACGAATTGGAGAGGGCACTAGAACAGTCTGCAGCTTAAGCCCCGCCCTCTTCAACATATACATCAACGAATTGGAGAGGGCACTAGAACAGTCTGCAGCTTAAGCCCCGCCCTCTTCAACATATACATCAACGAATTGGAGAGGGCACTAGAACAGTCTGCAGCTTAAGCCCCACCCTCTTCAACATATACATCAACGAATTGGAGAAGGCACTAGAACAGTCTGCAGCTTAAGCCCCGCCCTCTTCAACATATACATCAACGAATTGGAGAAGGCACTAGAACAGTCTGCAGCTTAAGCCCCGCCCTCTTCAACATATACATCAACGAATTGGAGAAGGCACTAGAACAGTCTGCAGCTTAAGCCCCGCCCTCTTCAACATATACATCAACGAATTGGAGAAGGCACTAGAACAGTCTGCAGCACCCGGCCTCACCCTACTAGAATCTGAAGTCAAATGACATAATGCTGTTCCAAAAAAGGTCCAATCACCAGGACCACAAATACAAATTCCATCTAGACACCGTTGCCCTAGAGCACACAGAAAACTATACATACCTTGGCCTAAACATCAGAGCTGTGAACGATCTGAGAGACAAGGCAAGAAGGGCCTTCTATGCCATCAAAAGGAACATAAAATTTGACATCCCAATTAGGATCTGGCTAAAAATACTTGAATCAGTCATAGAGCCCATTGTCCTTTATGGTTGTGAGGTCTGGGGTCCGCTCACCTACCAAGAATTCACAAAATGGGACAAACACCAAATTGAGTTCTAATTCCACTGTTCAACTGTTGAACCACATCAGGAGGCCAAGAGTAGCTGCCCTTTCATTGAATTGTGACCCTGAGAGACTGTGGTGTTTCTATAGCAGTGTACATGTGATGGGAGAGTCTGTCAATCAAACACCCACCCTGATAGACATCATCATGATGTCATTCTGTTTCTATAGCAGTGTACATGTGATGGGAGAGTCTGTCAATCAAACACCCACCCTGATAGACATCATCATGATGTCATTCTGTTTCTATAGCAGTGTACATGTGATGGGAGAGTCTGTCAATCAAACGCCCACCATTCTGCCAGGTGGACGACTTTACAGTCAACATTTAACTGGGAAGGTTTTTAGAGGAAGACTTTAGGAATGACTGTTTCTGCACGCTGACTGTTTCTACATGCTGACTGTTTCTACACGCTGACTGTTTCTACACGCTGACTGTTTGTTTCTACAGGCTGACTGTTTGTTTCTACACGCTGACTGTTTCTACATGCTGACTGTTTCTACAGGCTGACTGTTTGTTTCTACACGCTGACTGTTTCTGCACGCTGACTGTTTCTACATGCTGACTGTTTGTTTCTACATGCTGACTGTTTGTTTCTACATGCTGACTGTTTCTACATGCTGACTGTTTCTACAGGCTGACTGTTTGTTTCTACACGCTGACTGTTTCTGCACGCTGACTGTTTCTACATGCTGACTGTTTCTACATGCTGACTGTTTCTACATGCTGACTGTCTGTTTCCACATGCTGACTGTTTCTACACGCTGACTGTTTCTGCACGCTGACTGTTTCTACATGCTGACTGTTTCTACATGCTGACTGTTTCTACATGCTGACTGTTTCTACAGGCTGACTGTTTGTTTCTACACGCTGACTGTTTCTACATGCTG
>NW_025745384.1:545740-573647 GCF_021184085.1 Oncorhynchus gorbuscha | reverse complement strand
CTGGTTCGAATCCATGTGTTCTCTAGTGTTGTTTGTTTAAACGAAATCCCCAGCGGGGATTCTCTCAGTGAGAGAGGCGTCACTACAGTCCCTGGTTCGAATCCATGTGTTCTCTAGTGTTGTTTAAACGAAATCCCCAGGGGGATTCTCTCAGTGAGAGAGGCGTCACTACAGTCCCTGGTTCGAATCTATGTGTTCTCTAGTGTCGTTTAAACTAAATCCCCAGCGGTGCAGCGGTCTAAAACACTGCATCTCAGTGAGAGAGGCATCACTACAGTCCCTGGTTCGAATCCAGGCTGCATCACATCCGGACAGTGATTAGGAGTCCCGTAGGGTGGGCCACAATGGGCCCAGCGTTGGTCAGGGGGAGGCCGTCATCGTAAATAAGAACGTGTTCTTAAAATGACTTGCCTGGTTAAATAACGATGGAATAAACATAACAACAGAACCTGACGGAGGGTTTCTTTGTACGTCTACATCGCTTATGAACATGAACAGGAAGATGACTCCTCACTGAGCCGTTGAACAGGAAGATGACTCCTCACTGAGCCGTTGAACAGGAAGATGACTCCTCACTGAGCCGTTGAACAGGGAGATGACTCCTCACTGAGCCATTGAACAGGAAGATGACTCCTCACTGAGCCGTTGAACAGGGAGATGACTCCTCACTGAGCCATTGAACAGGAAGATGACTCCTCACTGAGCCGTTGAACAGGAAGATGACTCCTCACTGAGCCATTGAACAGGAAGATGACTCCTCACTGAGCCATTGAACAGGGAGATGACTCCTCACTGAGCCGTTGAACAGGAAGATGACTCCTCACTGAGCCGTTGAACAGGAAGATGACTCCTCACTGAGCCATTGAACAGGGAGATGACTCCTCACTGAGCCATTGAACAGGGAGATGACTCCTCACTGAGCCATTGAACAGGGAGATGATTCCTCACTGAGCCGTTGAACAGGAAGATGACTCCTCACTGAGCCGTTGAACAGGAAGATGACTCCTCACTGAGCCATTGAACAGGGAGATGACTCCTCACTGAGCCATTGAACAGGGAGATGATTCCTCACTGAGCCGTTGAACAGGAAGATGACTCCTCACTGAGCCGTTGAACAGGAAGATGACTCCTCACTGAGCCATTGATGAACAGGAAGATGACTCCTCACTGAGCCATTGATGAACAGGAAGATGACTCCTCACTGAGCCGTTGAACAGGAAGATGACTCCTCACTGAGCCATTGAACAGGAAGATGACTCCTCACTGAGCCGTTGAACAGGAAGATGACTCCTCACTGAGCCATTGAACAGGGAGATGACTCCTCACTGAGCCATTGAACAGGGAGATGATTCCTCACTGAGCCGTTGAACAGGAAGATGACTCCTCACTGAGCCGTTGAACAGGAAGATGACTCCTCACTGAGCCGTTGAACAGGAAGATGACTCCTCACTGAGCCGTTGATGAACAGGAAGATGACTCCTCACTGAGCCGTTGATGAACAGGAAGATGACTCCTCACTGAGCCGTTGATGAACAGGAAGATGACTCCTCACTGAGCCGTTGATGAACAGGAAGATGACTCCTCACTGAGCCATTGAACAGGAAGATGACTCCTCACTGAGCCGTTGATGAACAGGAAGATGACTCCTCACTGAGCCGTTGATGAACAGGAAGATGACTCCTCACTGAGCCGTTGATGAACAGGAAGATGACTCCTCACTGAGCCATTGAACAGGAAGATGACTCCTCACTGAGCCGTTGATGAACAGGAAGATGACTCCTCACTGAGCCGTTGATGAACAGGAAGATGACTCCTCACTGAGCCGTTGATGAACAGGAAGATGACTCCTCACTGAGCCGTTGAGAACAGGAAGATGACTCCTCACTGAGCCGTTGATGAACAGGAAGATGACTCCTCACTGAGCCATTGATGAACAGGAAGATGACTCCTCACTGAGCCGTTGATGAACAGGAAGATGACTCCTCACTGAGCCATTGATGAACAGGAAGATGACTCCTCACTGAGCCGTTGATGAAGAGGAAGATGACTCCTCACTGAGCCATTGAACAGGAAGATGACTCCTCACTGAGCCATTGAACAGGAAGATGACTCCTCACTGAGCCGTTGAACAGGAAGATGACTCCTCACTGAGCCGTTGAACAGGAAGATGATTCCTCACTGAGCCATTGATGAACAGGAAGATGACTCCTCACTGAGCCATTGAACAGGAAGATGATTCATGAGACATGAGAGATCAGTTATCAGTAGTCATCCGTACTTCCGGCGCCGACTGAGATGGCCGCCTCGCTTCGCGTTCCTAGGAAACTATGCAGTTTTTTGTTTTTTTACGTGTTATTTCTTACATTAGTACCCCAGGTCATCTTAGGTTTCATTACATACAGTCGAGAAGAACTACTGAATATAAGATCAGCGTCAACTCACCATCAGTACGACCAAGAATATGTTTTCCGCAGCGACCCAAGGAAACGACTCCGAAAAAGAGGGAAACGCGGCGGTGTTCTGGTCAGACTCCGAAAAAGGGCACATCGCGCACCACTTCCCAGTATTCTTCTTGCCAATGTCCAGTCTCTCGACAACAAGGTTGATGAAATCCGAGCAAGGGTGGCATTCCAGAGGGACATCAGAGACTGCAACTTTCTCTGCTTTACGGAAACATGGCTTACTGGGAAAACGCTATCCAGGGCGGTGCAGCCAACGGGTTTCTCCACGCATCGCGCCGACAGAAACAAACATCTCTCTGGTAGGAAGAGTGGCGGGGGCGTATGCCTCATGACTAACGGGACATGGTGTGATGAAGGAAACATACAGGAACTCAAATCCTTCTGTTTACCTGATTTAGAATTCCTCACAATCAAATGTAGACCGCATTATCTTCCAAGAGAATTCTCTTCGATTATAATCACAGCCGTATATATCCCCCCCCCAAGCAGACACATCGATGGCTCTGAACTAACTTTATTTAACTATTTGCAAACTGGAAAACATTTATCCGGAGGCTGCATTCATTGTAGCTGGGGATTTTAACAAAGCCAATCTGAAAACAAGACTCCCTAAATTTTATCAGCATATCGATTGCGCAACCAGGGGTGGTAAAACCTTGGATCATTGTTACTCTAACTTCCGCGACGCATATAAGGCCCTGCCCCGCCCCCCTTTCGGAAAAGCTGACCACGACTCCATTTTGCTGATCCCTGCCTACAGACAGAAATTAAAACAAGAGGCTCCCACGCTGAGGTCTGTCCAACGCTGGTCAGACCAAGCTGACTCTACACTCCAAGACTGCTTCCATCACGTGGACTGGGACATGTTTCGTATTGCATCAGATGGAAATATTGACGAATACGCTGATTCGGTGTGCGAGTTCATTAGAACGTGCGTCGAAGATGTCGTTCCCATAGCAACGATAAAAACATTCCCTAACCAGAAACCGTGGATTGATGGCAGCATTCGCGTGAAACTGAAAGCGCGAACCACTGCTTTTAATCAGGGCAAGGTGTCTGGCAACATGACTGAATACAAACAGTGCAGCTATTCCCTCGGTAAGGCTATCAAACAAGCTAAGCGTCAGTACAGAGACAAAGTGGAATCTCAATTCAATGGCTCAGACACAAGAGGCATGTGGCAGGGTCTACAGTCAATCACGGACTACAAGATGAAATCCAGCCCAGTCACGGACCAGGATGTCTTGCTCCCAGGCAGACTAAATAACTTTTTTGCCCGCTTTGAGGACAATACAGTGCCACTGACACGGCCTGCAACGGAAACATGCAGTCTCTCCTTCACTGCAGCTGAGGTGAGTAAGACATTTAAACGTGTTAACCCGCAAGGCTGCAGGCCCAGACGGCATCCCCAGCCGCGCCTCAGAGCATGCGCAGACCAGCTGGCCGGTGTGTTTACGGACATATTCAATCAATCCCTATACCAGTCTGCTGTTCCCACATGCTTCAAGAGGGCCACCATTGTTCCTGTTCCCAAGAAAGCTAAGGTAACTGAGCTAAACGACTACCGCCCCGTAGCACTCACTTCCGTCATCATGAAGTGCTTTGAGAGACTAGTCAAGGACCATATCACCTCCACCCTACCTGACACCCTAGACCCACTCCAATTTGCTTACCGCCCAAATAGGTCCACAGACGATGCAATCTCAACCACACTGCACACTGCCCTAACCCACCTGGACAAGAGGAATACCTATGTGAGAATGCTGTTCATCGACTACAGCTCGGCATTCAACACCATAGTACCCTCCAAGCTCGTCATCAAGCTCGAGACCCTGGGTCTCGACCCCGCCCTGTGCAACTGGGTACTGGACTTCCTGACGGGCCGCCCCCAGGTGGTGAGGGTAGGCAACAACATCTCCTCCCCGCTGATCCTCAACACGGGGCCCCACAAGGGTGCGTTCTGAGCCCTCTCCTGTACTCCCTGTTCACCCACGACTGCGTGGCCACGCACGCCTCCAACTCAATCATCAAGTTTGCGGACGACACAACAGTGGTAGGCTTGATTACCAACAACGACGAGACGGCCTACAGGGAGGAGGTGAGGGCCCTCGGAGTGTGGTGTCAGGAAAATAACCTCACACTCAACGTCAACAAAACTAAGGAGATGATTGTGGACTTCAGGAAACAGCAGAGGGAACACCCCCTATCCACATCGATGGAACAGTAGTGGAGAGGGTAGCTAGTTTTAAGTTCCTCGGCATACACATCACAGACAAACTGAATTGGTCCACTCACACTGACAGCGTCGTGAAGAAGGCGCAGCAGCGCCTATTCAACCTCAGGAGGCTGAAGAAATTCGGCTTGTCACCAAAAGCACTCACAAACTTCTACAGATGCACAATCGAGAGCATCCTGGCGGGCTGTATCACCGCCTGGTACGGCAACTGCTCCGCCCTCAACCGTAAGGCTCTCCAGAGGGTAGTGAGGACTGCACAACGCATCACCGGGGGCAAACTACCTGCCCTCCAGGACACCTACACCACCCGTTGTTACAGGAAGGCCATAAAGATCATCAAGGACATCAACCACCCGAACCACTGCCTGTTCACCCCGCTATCATCCAGAAGGCGAGGTCAGTACAGGTGCATCAAAGCTGGGACCGAGAGACTGAAAAACAGCTTCTATCTCAAGGCCATCAGACTGTTAAACAGCCACCACTAACATTGAGTGGCTGCTGCCAACACAATGTCATTGACACTGACCCAACTCCAGCCATTTTAATAATGGGAATTGATGGGAAATGATGTAAATATATTACTAGCCACTTTAAACAATGATACCTTATATAATGTTACTTACCCTACATTATTCATCTCATATGCATATGTATATACTGTACTCTACATCATCGACTGCATCCTTATGTAACACATGTATCACTAGCCACTTTAACTATGCCACTTTGTTTACTTTGTCTACACACTCATCTCATATGTATATACTGTACTCGATACCATCTACTGTATGCTGCTCTGTACCATCACTCATTCATATATCCTTATGTACATGTTCCTTATCCCCTTACACTGTGTATAAGACAGTAGTTTTGGAATTGTTAGTTAGATTACTTGTTGGTTATCACTGCATTGTCGGAACTAGAAGCACAAGCATTTCGCTACACTCGCATTAACATCTGCTAACCATGTGTATGTGACAAATAAAATTTGATTTGATTTGATTTAGTGAGCTGGACTAACAGGCCAATAGTTATCAGTATGGTGAACTGGACTAACAGGCCAATAGTTATCAGTATGGACTAACAGGCCAGTAGTTATCAGTATGGACTAACAGGCCAGTAGTTATCAGTATGGTGAGCTGGACTAACAGGCCAATAGTTATCAGTATGGTGAGCTGGACTAACAGGCCAATAGTTATCATTATAGTGAGCTGGACTAACAGGCCAATAGTTATCAGTATGGACTAACAGGCCAGTAGTTATCAGTATGGACTAACAGGCCAGTAGTTATCAGTATGGACTAACAGGCCAGTAGTTATCAGTATGGACTAACAGGCCAGTAGTTATCAGTATGGACTAACAGGCCAGTAGTTATCAGTATGGACTAACAGGCCAGTAGTTATCAGTATGGACTAACAGGCCAATAGTTATCAGTATGGACTAACAGGCCAGTAGTTATCAGTATGGACTAACAGGCCAGTAGTTATCAGTATGGACTAACAGGCCAGTAGTTATCAGTATGGACTAACAGGCCAGTAGTTATCAGTATGGACTAACAGGCCAGTAGTTATCAGTATGGTGAGCTGGACTAACAGTCCAATAGTTATCATTATGGACTAACAGGCCAGTAGTTATCAGTATGGACTAACAGGCCAATAGTTATCAGTATAGTGAGCTGGACTAACAGGCCAGTAGTTATCAGTATGGTGAGCTGGACTAACAGACCAATAGTTATCAGTATAGTGATCTGGACTAACAGGACAATAGTTATCATTATAGTGAGCTGGACTAACAGGCCAGTAGTTATCAGTATGGACTAACAGGCCAATAGTTATCAGTATGGACTAACAGGCCAATAGTTATCAGTATGGTGAGCTGGACTAACAGGCCAATAGTTATCAGTATGGACTAACAGGCCAATAGTTATCAGTATGGACTAACAGTCCAATAGTTATCAGTATGGACTAACAGGCCAATAGTTATCAGTATGGACTAACAGTCCAATAGTTATCAGTATGGTGAGCTGGACTAACAGGCCAGTAGATATCAGTATGGTGAACTGGACTAACAATCCAATAGTTATCAGTATGGACTAACAGACCAATAGTTATCAGTATGGACTAACAGGCCAATAGTTATCAGTATGGACTAACAGGCCAATAGTTATCAGTATGGACTAACAGGCCAATCGATATCAGTATGGTGAGCTGGACTAACAGGCCAATAGTTATCAGTATGGACAAACAGGCCAATAGTTGTCAGTATGGTGAACTGGACTAACAGGCCAATAGTTATCAGTATGGACTAACAGGCCAGTAGTTATCAGTATAGTGAACTGGACTAACAGGCCAATAGTTATCAGTATGGTGAACTGGACTAACAGGCCAATAGCTATCAGTATGGACTAACAGGCCAGTAGTTATCAGTATAGTGAACTGGACTAACAGGCCAATAGTTATCAGTATGGTGAACTGGACTAACAGGCCAATAGTTATCAGTATGGTGAGCTGGACTAACAGGCCAATAGTTATCAGTATGGACTAACAGGCCAATAGTTATCAGTATGGACTAACAGGCCAATAGTTATCAGTATGGTGAGCTGGACTAACGGGCCAATAGTTATCAGTATGGTGAACTGGACTAACAGGCCAATAGTTATCAGTATGGTGAGCTAGACTAAGAGGCCAATAGTTATCAGTATGGTGAGCTGGACTAACAGGCCAGTAGTTATCAGTATGGTGAGCTGGACTAACAGGCCAATCGTTATCAGTATGGACTAACAGACCAGTAGTTATCAGTATGGTGAGCTGGACTAACAGACCAATAGTTATCATTATGGACTAACAGGCCAGTAGTTATCAGTATGGTGAGCTGGACTAATAGACCAATAGTTATCAGTATGGACTAACAGGCCAATAGTTATCAGTATGGACTAACAGACCAGTAGTTATCAGTATGGTGAGCTGGACTAACAGACCAATAGTTATCATTATGGACTAACAGGCCAGTAGTTATCAGTATGGTGAGCTGGACTAATAGACCAATAGTTATCATGATGGACTAACAGGCCAGTAGTTATCAGTATGGACTAACAGGCCAATAGTTATCAGTATGGACTAACAGGCCAATCGATATCAGTATGTTGAGCTGGACAAACAGGCCAGTAGTTATCAGTATGGACTAACCGGCCAATAGTTATCAGTATGGACTAACAGGCCAATCGATATCAGTATGTTGAGCTGGACTAACAGGCCAGTAGTTATCAGTATGGTGAGCTGGACTAACAGACCAATAGTTATCAGTATAGTGAGCTGGACTAACAGGCCAATAGTTATCAGTATACTGAGCTGGACTAACAGGCCAATCGATATCAGTATGGTGAGCTGGACTAACACGCCAATAGTTATCAGTATGGACTAACAGGCCAATAGTTATCAGTATGGTGAACTGGACTAACAGGAAAATAGTTATCATTATGGACTAACAGGCCAATCGATATCAGTATGGACTAACAGGCCAATAGTTATCAGTATGGACTAACAGGCCAATAGTTATCAGTATGGTGAGCTGGACTAACAGGCCAATAGTTATCATTATGGACTAACAGGCCAATCGATATCAGTATGGACTAACAGGCCAATAGTTATCATTATGGACTAACAGGCCAGTAGTTATCAGTATGGACTAACAGGCCAGTAGTTATCAGTATGGTGAGCTGGACTAATAGACCAATAGTTATCATTATGGACTAACAGGCCAGTAGTTATCAGTATGGACTAACAGGCCAATCGATATCAGTATGGACTAACAGGCCAATAGTTATCATTATGGACTAACAGGCCAATCGATATCAGTATGGACTAACAGGCCAATAGTTATCATTATGGACTAACAGGCCAGTAGTTATCAGTATGGACTAACAGGCCAGTAGTTATCAGTATGGTGAGCTGGACTAATAGACCAATAGTTATCATTATGGACTAACAGGCCAGTAGTTATCAGTATGGACTAACAGGCCAATCGATATCAGTATGGTGAGCTGGACTAACAGGCCAGTAGTTATCAGTATGGTGAGCTGGACTAACAGACCAATAGTTATCAGTATAGTGAGCTGGACTAACAGGCCAATAGTTATCAGTATACTGAGCTGGACTAACAGGCCAGTAGTTATCAGTATGGTGAACTGGACTAAAAGGCCAATAGTTATCAGTATGGACTAACAGGCCAATAGTTATCAGTATGGACTAACAGGCTAATAGTTATCAGTATGGACTAACAGGCCAATCGATATCAGTATGGTGAGCTGGACTAACACGCCAATAGTTATCAGTATGGACTAACAGGCCAATAGTTATCAGTATGGTGAACTGGACTAACAGGCCAATAGTTATCAGTATGGTGAACTGGACTAACAGGCCAATAGTTATCAGTATGGTGAACTGGACTAACAGGCCAATAGTTATCAGTATGGTGAACTGGACTAAAAGGCCAATAGTTATCAGTATGGTGAGCTGGACTAACAGGCCAATAGCTATCAGTATGGACTAACAGGCCAATAGTTATCATTATGGACTAACAGGCCAATAGTTATCAGTATGGACTAACAGGCCAATAGTTATCATTATGGACAAACAGGCCAGTAGTTATCAGTATGGACTAACAGGCCAATCGATATCAGTATGGTGAGCTGGACTAACAGGCCAATAGTTATCAGTATGGACTAACAGGCCAATAGTTATCAGTATGGTGAACTGGACTAACAGGCCAATAGTTATCAGTATGGTGAACTGGACTAACAGGCCAATAGTTATCAGTATGGTGAACTGGACTAACAGGCCAATAGTTATCAGTATGGTGAACTGGACTAACAGGACAATAGTTATCAGTATGGTGAGCTGGACTAACAGGCCAATAGTTATCAGTATGGACTAACAGGCCAATAGTTATCAGTATGGACTAACAGGCCAATAGTTATCAGTATGGACTAACAGGCCAGTAGTTATCAGTATGGACTAACAGGCCAATAGTTATCAGTATAGTGAGCTGGACTAACAGGCCAGTAGTTATCAGTATGGTGAGCTGGACTAACAGACCAATAGTTATCAGTATAGTGAGCTGGACTAACAGGCCAATAGTTATCAGTATAGAGAGCTGGACTAACAGGCCAGTAGTTATCAGTATGGACTAACAGGCCAATAGTTATCAGTATAGTGAGCTGGACTAACAGGCCAATAGTTATCAGTATAGTGAGCTGGACTAACAGGCCAATAGTTATCAGTATGGTGAACTGGACTAACAGGCCAATAGTTATCAGTATGGTGAGCTGGACTAACAGGCCAATAGTTATCAGTATGGACTAACAGGCCAATAGTTATCAGTATGGTGAACTGGACTAACAGGCCAATAGTTATCAGTATGGTGAACTGGACTAACAGGCCAATAGTTATCAGTATGGACTAACAGGCCAATAGTTATCAGTATGGACAAACAGGCCAGTAGTTATCAGTATGGTGAGCTGGACTAACAGACCAATAGTTATCATTATGGACTAACAGGCCAGTAGTTATCAGTATGGACTAACAGGCCAGTAGTTATCAGTATGGTGAGCTGGACTAACAGACCAATAGTTATCATTATGGACTAACAGGCCAGTAGTTATCAGTATGGACTAACAGGCCAATAGTTATCAGTATAGTGAGCTGGACTAACAGGCCAGTAGTTATCAGTATGGTGAGCTGGACTAACAGGCCAATAGTTATCAGTATGGTGAGCTGGACTAACAGGCCAATAGTTATCAGTATGGTGAACTGGACTAACAGGCCAATAGTTATCAGTATGGTGAGCTGGACTAACAGGCCAATAGTTATCAGTATGGTGAACTGGACTAACAGGCCAATAGTTATCAGTATGGACTAACAGGACAATAGTTATCAGTATGGTGAACTGGACTAACAGGCCAATAGTTATCAGTATGGACTAACAGGCCAATAGTTATCAGTATGGACTAACAGGCCAATAGTTATCAGTATGGTGAACTGGACTAACAGGCCAATAGTTATCAGTATGGTGAACTGGACTAACAGGCCAATAGTTATCAGTATGGTGAGCTGGACTAACAGACCAATAGTTATCAGTATGGACTAACAGGCCAATAGTTATCAGTATGGTGAACTGGACTAACAGGCCAATAGTTATCAGTATGGTGAACTGGACTAACAGGCCAATAGTTATCAGTATGGTGAGCTGGACTAACAGACCAATAGTTATCAGTATGGACTAACAGGCCAATAGTTATCAGTATAGTGAGCTGGACTAACAGGCCAATAGTTATCAGTATGGTGAGCTGGACTAACAGGCCAATAGTTATCAGTATGGACTAACAGGCCAATAGTTATCAGTATGGACTAACAGGCCAATAGTTATCAGTATGGACTAACAGGCCAATAGTTATCAGTATGGACTAACAGGCCAATAGTTATCAGTATGGACTAACAGGCCAATAGTTATCAGTATTGTGAACTGGACTAACAGGCCAATAGTTATCATTATGGTGAGTTGGACTAACAGGCCAATAGTTATCAGTATGGACTAACAGGTCAGTAGTTATCAGTATGGACTAACAGGCCAATAGTTATCAGTATGGTGAGCTGGACTAACAGGCCAATAGTTATCAGTATGGACTAACAGGCCAATCGATATCAGTATGGTGAGCTGGACTAACAGGCCAATAGTTATCAGTATGGACTAACAGGCCAATAGTTATCAGTATGGTGAACTGGACTAACAGGCCAATAGTTATCAGTATGGTGAGCTGGACTAACAGGCCAATAGTTATCAGTATGGACTGACAGGCCAATAGTTATCAGTATGGACTAACAGGCCAATAGTTATCAGTATGGTGAGTTGGACTAACAGTCCAATAGTTATCAGTATGTTGAGCTGGACTAACAGGCCAATAGTTATCAGTATGGACTAACAGGTCAATAGTTATCAGTATGGACTAACAGGCCAATAGTTATCAGTATGGACTAACAGGCCAGTAGTTATCAGTATGGACTAACAGACCAATAGTTATCAGTATGGACTAACAGGCCAATAGTTATCAGTATGGTGAACTGGACTAACAGGCCAATAGTTATCAGTATGGTGAACTGGACTAACAGGCCAATAGTTATCAGTATGGTGAGCTGGACTAACAGGCCAATAGTTATCAGTATGGTGAACTGGACTAACAGGCCAATAGTTATCAGTATGGTGAACTGGACTAACAGGTCAATAGTTATCAGTATGGACTAACAGGTCAATAGTTATCAGTATGGACTAACAGGTCAATAGTTATCAGTATGGACTAACAGGCCAATAGTTATCAGTATGGTGAACTGGAATAACAGACCAATAGTTATCAGTATGGTGAACTGGACTAACAGGCCAATAGTTATCAGTATGGACTAACAGACCAATAGTTATCAGTATGAACTAACAGGCCAATAGTTATCAGTATGGACTAACAGTCCAATAGTTATCAGTATGGACTAACAGGCCAATAGTTATCAGTATGGTGAGCTGGACTAACAGGCCAATAGTTATCACTATGGAATAACAGGCCAATAGTTATCAGTATGGACTAACAGACCAATAGTTATCAGTATGGACTAACAGGCCAATAGTTATCAGTATGGTGAGCTGGACTAACAGGCCAATAGTTATCAGTATGGAATAACAGGCCAATAGTTATCAGTATGGACTAACAGACTAGTTATCAGTATGGACTAACAGGCCAATAGTTATCAGTATGGACTAACAGGCCAATAGTTATCAGTATGGCCAATAGTTATCAGTATGGACTAACAGGCCAATAGTTATCTGGTGAACTGGACTAACAGGCCAATAGTTATCAGTATGGACTAACAGAGATATCAGTATGGTGAGCTGGAACAGGCCAATAGTTATCAGTATGGACTAACAGGCCAATAGTTATCAGTATGGTGAACTGGACTAACAGGCCAATAGTTATCAGTATGGACTAACAGACCAATCGATAGTTATCAGTATGGACTAACAGGCCAATAGTTATCAGTATGGTGAACTGTGTTATCAGTATGGTGAGCTGGACTAACAGGCCAATAGTTATCAGTATGGACTAACAGGCTAGTTATCAGTATGGTGAACTGGACTAACAGGCCAATAGTTATCAGTATGGTGAGCTGGACTAACAGGCCAATAGTTATCAGTATGTGATGGACTAACAGGCCAATAGTTATCAATAGTTATCAGGCCAATAGTTATCAGTATGTGACTAACAGGCCACCAATAGTTATCAGTATGGTGAACTGGACTAACAGGCCAATAGTTATCAGTATGGTGAACTGGACTAACAGGCCAATAGTTATCAGTATGGTGAACTGGACTAACAGGCCAATAGTTATCAGTATGGACTAACAGGCCAATAGTTATCAGTATGGTGAGCTGGACTAACAGGCCAATAGTTATCAGTATGGTGAACTGGACTAACAGGCCAATAGTTATCAGTATGGTGAGCTGGACTAACAGGACAATAGTTATCAGTATGGACTAACAGGCCAATAGTTATCAGTATGGACTAACAGGCCAATAGTTATCAGTATTGACTAACAGGTCAATAGTTATCAGTATGGTGAGTTGGACTAACAGGCCAATAGTTATCAGGCCAATAGTTATCAGTATGGACTAACAGGCCAATAGTTATCAGTATGGACTAACAGGTCAATAGTTATCAGTATGGTGAGCTGGTCAAAGGCCCTTCACACAGATACATGTCATTGTATTGTAATTTACGTCACAATGAATACTATTATTGTCCTCAATGAGTGACTGACTGAGCAGGATGAACTGTATCTCTCCAACTCTCTTCATGAGTGTTGTATTTAGGGATCAGAGTGATGACCTGACTGATTGATAGGGGTGATTGGTGCGGTTTTACACGGATGAATCGTGAACTGAAAGGAACTATTGATAAAGATGTGCCAGTGTTTAGAAAGGGAAGCATCTCCATTAAAGAACAGGAAGGTTTCGCTAACTGGTACTGTGTGTGTGTGTGTGTGTGTGTGTGTGTGTGTGTGTGTGTGTGTGTGTGTGTGTGTGTGTGTGTGTGTGTGTGTGTGTGTGTGTGCGTGCGTGCGTGCGTGCGTGCGTGCGTGCGTGCGTGTGCGTGCGTGCGTGCGTGCGTGTGTGTCTAAATGCCTAATCTATCACACATATAATGTATTATTCTAGATCGGCCCAATTTAAATAGTTATATTTGTTATTTTCTGTTTTCTGTTTTATGTCCCTTCAAATGTTTGTTTCATTTAGAGGGTTATTTTACGGGGTAATTTTCACCTATTCAAAAATATATAAATAAAAATGAATGATTTAATAGAACTATCAGCTTGATAAGCGCCGTCTACAGACGAGTGTAATCTGTCATGGAGCTAAATGACGTGATGAGAGGTCAGTGAGACAGTGAAGATCTGTCGTCAAAAGTGGGTATTCTAGCTTCTTATCGTATCCAATCGTTTTACTTAACTTGATAATGACCTACTTTCAATCATTAACGCCAGGGGGTCCAAGGTCCACTGAGTGTCCTGAATGAATCCTGTACGGAATGCTGTGGTCTGTGGAATGCAGACTGGTATCCAACGACCTGTAGCCTAATCCTAAATGCAGATTCAAATGGAAACCCTTTGTGTGAAACACATCGAACCAAAACCAAATGTTCCAATGAGACGCTGCTCTTTTATTATAATTCATAATGTCATCATATAGGTTCATTTTTACATTTTAAACATTTTTTCTATAACATTGGCAACATTAGCATTGTAAAAAAAAAACATTAAAAAGTGCTTCCTTTTCCTTATTAATGTAAAAGTCTCTATATCTTAGCATTTGTTTAATAGAATCCAATAAGAGTCTGGAACATTCTAGAACATGTATAGAATCCAATAAGAGTCTAGAACATTCTAGAACATGTATAGAATCCAATAAGAGTCTAGAACATTCTAGAACATGTATAGAATCCAATAAGAGTCTAGAACATTCTAGAACATGTATAGAATCCGAGAAGTCTCAGCCAGTGGTAAAGTCCAAAGTCTTACTTCACAGAGAGAGAGAGAGAGAGAAGTCAAAAGGCACTGCATGATGACATCAGGCTTGTAAAGGAAGAGGGGGCTCAGGGAAAAAGAACAGTGACAGTCCAGTTGACACTGTGGAGAAGCAAAGCTTCAAACAGTATTTCACAGCTGAACCAGTGAGAAAACAGGCCAAAGGGTTGGATCTTCTTCGTGTCAAATCATCAGACAGAAGACGAGGGCAACAAACATTGCATAGTTATACTTTCCTTGAAGAAAAAAAAGGTGCAATCTAGAACCCTTTGAAGAACCCTTGTTGATTCCAGGTAGAACCCTTTACGGTTCTAAGTAGAACCTTCCACAGAGGGTTCTACAGTACATGGAACACAAAAGGTTTTTTTACCTGGAACCAAAAATGGTTCTCCTACAGAGACAGCCGAAGAACCTTTTTATCTAAGAGTGAAGAGGAACCTTTTCACATTAAAAAATAAAAAAAAATCAATTATACATAAATAGAAAGCTTTGAGTTTATAAAGAGTTTTTATTTACACTGAGAGGCGTGTTCAGATTAGTACCCAAAAACATATGGAAGAAATACAAAATGTGCCTCATTCCGTTGTATTTTGAAGACATTTTATAGTGCGCGCGACAAAAACTGCTCGTGAAGAAGCAGGTACCACAGTATAACACGTTTGCAGTCGTTTGCTGCGGCGTTTAATTCCGTCCATAGATCTCCCCGACGTGTGAATGCTGACGCAGCAGACAGCAGCAGGATATGAGTTCTAGCTGTCACCTTTATATGGTCTTAATGTCTGAACAGCAAATACATGGAAACATTCTGATCACCGCTCAGATTTGTTTTGTTTTGCACAAAAAAAAAAAAAAAAATTATGTGGAAAGCTGTGTGCACTTTGCAGTTTAATAATATACTGTAGCTCTATAAGTCAAATGCACACATGTTTAGTTTAGTAAGACAAGAACATGGTATTGAGATGCGAACGTTAAAACATGAACATCGAGCAGGCTAGTGATTATTGTGAAAATCATGCCCCTGTTCCTTCAGCTGCACTGATATGTTGTTTTTGCGTGGCTAAACACACAATGTTATGTAATAAAAAGGCACACACACACACACACACACACACACACACACACACACACACACACACACACACACACACACACACACACACACACACACACACACACACACACACACACACACACACACACACACACACACACACACACACACAACACAGGTCCACTGTTTAAACGTGGAGAAATGAGCTTATTGTTTAAAGTACAGAAGGCTTGTATACCTCAGCTGCCCTGTCTCTCCTGAAGAAACAAACTGTTGTAGTCACAATCTGTCAGATCAATCTATAGCGTGTAGAGGCTATATCCAGGAGACGTGTACAAGTAAGTGTTTAAAAGTCCCAATGTAAAAGCTACTATAGTCCGTGTTCACTGGCAGTTGGCCATGGGTTTGAAAGATCCATCGGGAAGTTGTCTGAAGATGCCCCTTAATGTGTCCAGTTCTCGGGTAAGATGTTCCACTCTCTTCCGCAGTCTTTCGTTGTCCGACGCCAGCTCGATCACTTTATGCTGCGTCTCAACATTGCGCATTTTCGCCTTGTCTCTACTCTTCCTCACCGCGACGTTGTTCCTCTCCCGCCTCAACCGGTACTCCGTGCTGGCCTTGTCGACGCGCTTTTTGGATTTACCCCGGTCTCGGTCTCGGTCGTCGCGTCCCATCATCTTCATGGATCCAACGGAGGACATGCTGCCATCCCTGTGGTGTGGACTCGGGACGGGCGTCGGTGGAGGCGTCGGGTGTCCCGGTTGGAGATGCATGGTCGTCTGCGCGCAGTGCGCAATCTGGTACTGAAGGTGGGATAGGTGCTGTGGGAGATGCTGGTGGGAATGGTGGTAGGTTGGAGGCATAGAATGGCTCATTTCATCTTCTTCTCTGGGCTCTTGCTTTATCGCCACAGGTCTGATTCTCGTGGACTGGTTATCGTAAATGGGTTCAAGTTTAGATGTGTCCATATACCCGGGAATACAACCATAGCCCTGCTGCTGCTGCTGTTGGTGGTGCGCCCCCGAGCCAGAGCTCACCCCGTGGGGGTAGGATTCGTACTCACTGTTCGCCAGCTTGAGTTTCTCTTGCTTCGAGCTGTTGTGGAATAGATCAGCCAGGAACTCGTCGTTGAAGGCTGCAGGGTCGATGTAGGCGCTGATGTCAATGGAGTTTTCGTTCTCACAGATCTCGCCGAGGTCTCCTCCTGCTCCGGGTCCAGCAGCGGAGGGGTCTTTGTAGCAGTAGGCGCTTTGCTGACTCTGGCTCTGGGCTAGGCTGGTCATTAGGGGTCGTGGGGCGACCTCATAGAGGTTTGGTTGCTCCATGGAATATCTATAACCCGCCAGACATGGTGAGGAGCTGCGGGAATCCAGCTTGCTCACAGTACCGGAAGAAGCCGCACTGGCTAGACGAATAAACAGGACAGCTCCTTCACAGGTGCTCTCTCCAGGTATGAAGTAAATCTCTAACTCGCCACGAGAAGCTATAAACTAAATGTCTTGAATAAAGACTAGTGACTTTCCCTGGTACGACTGGTTTCGTCGAGACTATAGTTCTAAAGGACACTGTTTTAGCTGCAGGTTGAACTACTCCAGGCTGCGGAACCTCACAACTGTCAAAGTAGTCTCCTCTCTCCTTTATATGCAGAGGGAAGGGGGCGGACGCGCAGCACGCAGGGTCCTATTGCGCGCCTTGAGGCAGCAGTAGGTTATAGTAGACTAGACTGAAGATCCAAGGCCACATCACTTTACACCTGGAGAATATATATTGAATTTAATCAATTGGATCACTTAAAAATTATTTAGAAATATTAATAATGATATTAATATTAGCAAAAAAACATTTGGTTTGACATTATTTAAATATCTTTTAATTTGTATAACACCTTGATTTATTGTCATAATATATAATCTCATTCGAACAGTTTCCCCTTGTGCATTTGAACACCAAACGTCCCCAGCAGAGCGACGCAACAGCCTCATTTCAATATATAAGACAAGCTATTTTGATCATTGAGTGTCCCAAAATATTTTGCATGTTTTACATGAAATATTATTTGGTTATTAAACTGCTGCTCCATCGACGCTTCTACTAACGGTAAATCCGTTAAAGTGACGTTAATAAAAAAATATACTAATATTATATATACTATTTAAACATAAGTTATTTCATAATGTATTAATACAAAATATATTGTATTTTATTTTACATTTACATTTAAGTCATTTAGCAGACGCTCTTATCCAGAGCGACTTTTACCCACATATTCCCTTTCTCTTTCATATGTATCAATACGAAGGAGGTGGAGGATTAACGCCAGTTTCACAACACATTTGGTAGAAACACAATACATATTGGGCACATAATAAATGAGGGCTAATTGTCAAACTAAATAGGCCAATATGCAAATACAGGTGCACGGTGTCACTCCTTTATCAATTCACAATCTTTAAATCGATACTTATATTGGATTCCATGTGCAAAGTGCACCGATGAGAATCATACACGATAATACACAGAGCAGTAATCTCTCTCAGCTCTTAACAGACTCGATACCTGAGACATCAACTGACAGTGTCCGCAGCACCGCACGCAGTTTGCGACTGGCTGCTTCCTCTGCGGAAGAACAGGCTCGGCGACCTGTTGCGCGCTTTTCGATAGACGAGGGGATTAACCAATACACCGGATCCGGGGGGGGCAGAGCGCTCGTCACCCGGGGTCGTGAGTTTACTATCTTGGGGGGCTTGCCTCGCTCCATAATGGATAAATACCCGATAGATAGATCGCCCTGTTTTAACTGACGCATTAACATTCCAAAAGCAAAGAGACGCTGACGGATCGAGTCCAGTGGAGGCTGGTGAGGGGAGGACGGCTCACAATAATGTCTGGAAACGGAATACATGAAAATGGCATGTTTGATACCATTACACCAAATTCTGCTCCAGCGATTACCACGAGCACGTCCTCCCCAATTAAAGTGTTAGCAACCCCCCCCTGTGCTTGAGTCCGATCTGAACCGCGTCAAAATGTCAACAATAAAGAGAGCCGCAGAGTTTATTAGTAAGGCTACGACAGGACAATACGACATTTATCATTTACATCATAAACTTGTTCTTGCGATGTAATTAATGTTAGGCGGAACGAAGTGGGCTACTCTAGCGGAAGAACCCGTGTAATAACGCGTCATGGGCTGTGTGAGCGTTGTTTAACCAAGGCACAGAGGAACCACACCAGGCACCAGACAGACTTGTCAACAAGCTCCCTCTGTTGTTGCAGCAAGGAAACCTTTCAACTGAACAAACGGAGAGCGGTGTTTCATAGCTCTCGTCCGGGGCGTTACGAGCAGCTCGCTTAACGGCTCAGCGACAGCAAGCCGCATGTAACACCCTGGACCAAAGCTAGATATTTCTCGCAGTCGCATATAACGAATTAAAGGCAACAGGCTATTCAATACGTCTAGTCCACTTGGAATGTCTTGGCTTAGTATTCTATACCTTCTACACATTAAAGGTTTTCCAAAATAACCTACATCTTTAATACTTGTGAAAAACTGAAATCAGACCAATAAAGAAAGACTGATTGAAGGCCAGGCACAGCAAGCCAATTTATTTACCTTTATTTTAACTAGGCAGGTCAGTTAAGAACACATTCTTATTTTCCATTATGGCCTACCGGGGAACAGTGGTAGGGGCAGAACGACAGTTTTTTACCTTGTCAACTCAGGGAATTAGATCTTGCAACCTTTCAGTTACAAGTCCAACGCTCTAACCACTAGGCTACCTGCCACCCCTCCACTCTAACCACTAGGCTACCTGCCACCCCTCCACTCTAACCACTAGGCTACCTGCCACCCCTCCACTCTAACCACTAGTCTACCTGCCACCCCTCCACTCTAACCACTAGGCTACCTGCCACCCCTCCACTCTAACCACTAGGCTACCTGCCACCCCTCCACTCTAACCACTAGGCTACCTGCCACCCCTCCACTCTAACCACTAGGCTACCTGCCACCCCTCCACTCTAACCACTAGTCTACCTGCCACCCCTCCACTCTAACCACTAGACTACCTGCCACCCCTCCACTCTAACCACTAGTCTACCTGCCACCCCTCCACTCTAACCACTAGGCTACCTGCCACCCCTCCACTCTAACCACTAGTCTACCTGCCACCCTCCACTCTAACCACTAGTCTACCTGCCCCCTCCACTCTAACCACTAGTCTACCTGCCACCCCTCCACTCTAACCACTAGGCTACCTGCCACCCCTCCACTCTAACCACTAGGCTACCTGCCACCCCTCCACTCTAACCACTAGTCTACCTGCCACCCCTCCACTCTAACCACTAGTCTACCTGCCCCCCTCCACTCTAACCACTAGTCTACCTGCCGTCCCTCCACTCTAACCACTAGTCTACCTGCCACCCCTCCACTCTAACCACTAGTCTACCTGCCACCCCTCCACTCTAACCACTAGTCTACCTGCCGTCCCTCCACTCTAACCACTAGTCTACCCTGCTTCCCCTCCACTCTAACCATTAGTCTACCTGCCGCCCCTCCACTCTAACCATTAGTCTACCTGCTTCCCCTCCACTCTAACCATTAGTCTACCTGAAGATACACATCGTCCCTCCACTCTAACCACTAGTCTACCTGCTTCCCCTCCACTCTAACCATTAGTCTACCTGAAGATACACATCGTCCCTCCACTCTAACCATTAGTCTACCTGCCGCCCCTCCACTCTAACCATTAGTCTACCTGCTTCCCCTCCACTCTAACCATTAGTCTACCTGAAGATACACATCGTCCCTCCACTCTAACCATTAGTCTACCTGCCGCCCCTCCACTCTAACCATTAGTCTACCTGAAGATACACATCGTCCCTCCACTCTAACCATTAGTCTACCTGCTTCCCCTCCACTCTAACCATTAGTCTACCTGAAGATACACATCGTCCCTCCACTCTAACCATTAGTCTACCTAGAACCATGCCCCAGGACTCCTAACCATTAGACTACCTGCTTCCCCAGTCCACTCTAACCATTAGTCTACCTGAAGATACACATCGTCCCTCCACTCTAACCACTAGTCTACCTGAAGATACACATTGCTGTCCCTCCACTCTAACCACTAGTCTACCTGAAGATACACATCGTCCCTCCACTCTAACCACTAGTCTTTACCTGAAGACTTGAACATCTAGTCTACCTGGAGATACACATCCCTCCACTCTGGCCACTAGTCTACCTGAAGATACACATCGTCCCTCCACTCTAACCACTAGTCTACCTGAAGACACATGAGCCCTCCACTCTAACCACTAGTCTACCTGAAGATACACATCGTCCCTCCACTCTAACCATTAGTCTACCTGCTTCCCCTCCACTCTAACCATTAGTCTACCTGAAGATACACATTTCCCTCCACTCTAACCACTAGTCTACCTGAAGATACAGTCCACTCACTGTTCATCGTCCCTCCACTCTAACCACTAGTCTACCTGAAGATACACTGGCCCCCCACTCCTAACCACTAGTCTTCCTGGTTTTGACCTTTCCACTAGTCTACCTGGAGATCTTTTCCCATCCACTTGCTGTTTAGTCTACCTGAAGTTTCACATGTACAGCCACTTTAGACCACTAGTCTACCTGAAGACTAACCATAGTCTAAGATAAATTTGTCCCTCCATTTGTCTGATTTGATACACATCGTCCCTCCACTCTAACCACTAGTCTACCTGCCGTCCCTCCACTCTAACCACTAGTCTACCTGGAGATACACATCGTCCCACTGAGCAGGAACATGGATAGAAGACCTTCCCAACTGGACGGGCTGCAGGCAGACTCTCTACTGTTGTAGTGGACAGTATCTCAGGTCTATTTAGGGTTGGTCTGAACAGCACTGCGTCAATGATTCAATTCATTATCTTGACTGAGCGATAAAGATCTGTCCTCCATTCCTCACACATGATTTATAAGTTTAGGGAGGTAGGGAGGGGCACCGAGAGGGAGGGGCACCGAGAGGGAGGGGCACCGAGAGGGAGGGGCACCGAGAGGGAGGGGCACCGAGAGGGAGGGGCACCGAGAGGGAGGGGCACCGAGAGGGAGGGGGGGAGGGTGATTACTGGCAGGTAGATCTTGACAGGGCATCACCATGAAGAGATACAGAGTGAGAGGTAGATGACGGAGAGGTGAACCACTGCAATGAATGTTTGCTTTGTGTCGAGGCTGTTTAAAGGTAGGTGAGGTACTATTGTCCCTCCCCATGGCCCCGAGTGGTGGCTCCACCCTGTTCTCTCTCTGGGTGTTTGCACAGGTCTTTAAATAAGCTGTGTTCATTGACTCAGCCTTCAGAGCCAAACAGAAATAGAACTTGGCTCTGTGCTCACCCAGTGACAGAATGACGAGCTAGCCAATCAAAGGCCTCACTGAAACAAAGATGTCTTGCTCCCCCCCTCTCCATACAGAGCTGTTTACTGAGCTCTGGTTAGAACAGTGAGTCAGGACTGAGTTAGATAACCAAGTCCCCCTCGATAAGTACCAAATGGCACCCTTTATCCCTATATAGTGCACTACTTTAGACCAGAGTCTCTGGCACCCTATTCCCTATTTAGTGCACTACTTTAGACCAGAGTCTCTGGCACCCTATTTCCTATTTAGTGCACTACTTTAGACCAGAGCCCTATGGTACCCTATTCCCTATATAGTGCACTACTTTAGACCTTCCGGTTACGAGTCCAACGCTCTAACCACTAGGCTACGCTGTGATCATGTGATCATGAGGTGCCTTGTAAAAAGTATTCATCCCCCTTGGGTGTTTTTCCTATTAAGCTGCATTACAACCTGTAATTAAAATGGATTTTATTTGGTTTTCATGTAACGGACAAACACAAAAATAGTCCACATTGGTGAAGAAAAAATATGTTGTTAATTAATGACTTAATTCCCCCTAAATAAGATCTGGTGCAACCAATTACCTTCAGAAGTCACATAATTAGATTAGTTACATAAAGTCCACCTGTGTGCAATCTAAGTGTCACATGATCTGTCACATGATCTCAGTATATATACACCTGTTCTGAAAGGCACCACCAAGCAAGGGGCACCACCAAGCAAGGGGCACCATGAACACCAAGGAGCTCTCCAAACAGGTCAGGGACAAAGTTGTGGAGAAGTACAGATCAGGTTTGGGTTATAAAAAAACATCCTAAACTTTTAACATCCCACGGAGCACCATTAAATACATTATTATAAAAATGGAAAGAATATGGCACCACAACAAACCTGCCAAAACCCAGGCAAGGAGGGCATTAATCAGAGAGGCAACAAAGAGCCCAAAGATAACCCTGAAGGAGCTGCAAAGCTCCACAGCGGAGATTGGAGTATCTGACCACTTTAAGCCGTACACTCCACAGAGCAGGGCTTTATGGAAGAGTGGCTAGAAAAAAGCCATTGCTTAAAGATAAAAATAAGCAATTATATTTGGTGTTTGCAAAAAGGCTTCCCAAACATATGGAGAAGGTACACTGGTCAGTTGAGACTAAAATGTAGCTTTTTGGCCATCAATGAAAAAGTTATATCTGCCACAAACCCAACACCTCTCATCACCCCGAGAACTCCATCCCCACAGTGAAGCATGGTGGTGCCAGCGTCATGCTGTGGGGATATTTTTCCATCGGCAGGGAAGCTGGTCAGAATTGAAGGAATGATGGATGGTGCTGAATACAGGGAAATTCTTAAGGGAAACCTCCTTCAGTCTTCCAGAGATTTGAGACTGGGACGGAGGTTCACCTTCCAGCAGGACAATGACCCTAAGCATACTGCTAAAGCAACACTCGACTGGTTTAAGGGAAAACATCTGAATGTCTTGGAATGGCCTCGTCAAAGCACAGACCTCAATCCAATTGAGAATCTGTGGTATGACTTAAAGATTGCTGCACACCAGCGGAACCCATCCAACTTGAAGGAGCTGGAGCAGTTTTGCCTTGAAGAATGGGCAAAAATCCCAGTGGCTGGAAGTTCCAAGCTTATAGAGAAATACCCCAAGAGACTTGCAGCTGTAATTGCTGTAAAAAGTGGCTCCACAAAGTATTGACTAGCATAGTAGTTAGTATAATGGTTATGCACAATTTTGCATCCTCAAAGTGGTGGGCATGTTGTGTAAATCAAAGGATACAACCCCCCCCCCCCCAATAAAATAAAATCTATTTAAATTACAAAGTTTACAAACATTTTAGGTTGTAAGGCAACAAAATAGGAATAATGCCAAGGGAGGTGAATACTTTTATATACAAATGTAACCAAGGTTTGAAATGATTATGTTTTAGTCAAATATTATTCGTTTGGGCTTCTTGCGGTTCATTAGCAGTCCACAAATTATTTATTTAATTATGTTCTAGCCCTGACCATCCTTCCAGAAAGAATCGGCCCGCAGCTGAATTTAGTTCCTGATTCCTGCTCTATTCCATCTTTCTTCAATTTATTAAATATATATATCTAAATTCAATTGAGATGCAGCCTAGTGTGTGTTTACAATTCCCATAAAAACATTGATTACACAAACAAAAACAAAAATGATTGGTTGAAAGTTTGTACTCAATTTTAATTTACAAATGCACGTTACCCCAATATAATCTTATAAAAAAAGAGCAAGTCTAGCTAAGAGAAAATGCTGCCCAGCAACATTCAAACCAAAACAAATATTAATGGAAATATTTATCAAATTTGTCACATTTTACAAAATATTTTTCTATTGAATTTCAGACATTATTTTCATTTTAGTGTCTAGTCTTCTGTTCAACAACAACAGCACAACATGTTGAAGAGAATAGTTTCAATATGCCCATATTTTCTATTGTTTCTCTTTTATGCAAAAAAAAAGAAGACATATTTGAACAGTGCCCCCCCCCCATGCAAACCACTTCCATCATGCTGCTTTTAAAAAATCCAAGTTGTAGAAAAACACAGATTACAAAAACAAACAAAAAACATTTGAAAAGATGCTTCAGAGGTCTTGTTGAGAAAGAAAAAGGCCCTGTCTGGTGTGGCTAATACTGGTAGCCTGAGGTACAGAAGTCTACAACAGCCATGAGGCACCCTAGATGTTATATATAGTGCACTGCCTGTTGACAAGGCTCTACTCAAAAAGTAGTGCACTATTAAAAAAAAAAATCGGGGACAGGGTGCCATTGGGGACGCATCCTATAAATCACAGACCCTCAGCAGACAACGTCGACACCTCTGGCCAAATACACATCATCATCATAGTCTTCCTCATAACATCAGAATATGCCGTTGTTTCAGAGGAGACAATCCTACAGCTGGATAATAACTCAAGTCTGACAACAGAAACAAAAAACACACACACAAAAAAAAAAAAAAAAAATCAGGTGTCTGCCTTTCTCTCTACACATTCTGACTGACTGAGCCTCCGACTGAGCCTGCCTTTCTCTCTACACATTCTGACTCCGACTGAGCCTCCGACTGAGCCTCCGACTGAGCCTGACTTTCTCTCTACACATTCTGACTCTGACTGAGCCTCCGACTGAGCCTCCTACTGAGCTCCTACTGAGCCTCCTACTGAGCCTGACTTTCTCTCTACACATTCTGACTCTGACTGAGCCTCCGACTGAGCCTGCGACTGAGCCTCCTACTGAGCCTGACACCACTGGAGGCGGGAGCCAACGTGCCTCGGCTCTGTTCTAGCGAGCCGGGGCCAATTAGGAAGTCATTTAGCATCCCCAACGCCCAGACAGACAGAATGGCTCATTGTCCTGTTGTTCGGTCTTTCTCTCCAGGTTTTTAGGGTTGGTTTGGAGAAAGGCTCAACTTTTAATTAGCGGCGGCCTGTGACGCAGTGCGAAACGTCTGGAGTTTAATCCCACGGAGGTTGCATGATAGTCTGGGCTGGGACACTCCTTAACTGCAAACACCCCCCCGAACACACCTCTGCCCCCCCACCCTGTATCCCAAATGGCACCCTAATTCCTTATTTAGCGAACTACATTTGAAACCTTTTCTTTTGAGCAGTGCCACATAGGGGTCGAAACTAGTGCACCGTCTAGGTTTGAGACGGCACCTCTGTCCGTCTGGGTCTCTGACTGGAAGGGCTGGTCTGAGGCCTGTTGGAACTATGGGTAAATAAACACAGCGACTGACTGTATCTCACACAGGCCTGAAACCTAACCTAACCTAAGATTATGAAAAGCTCCCATTTGACGTCAACAACACAACACGTCTTGAGCAAAAAGAAGAAAAAAAAAGGTTTAAGCGTTCTGATCTTAAGTTAGGCTTTGGGGCCAATCCTCTTTGACTCTTGATATTTACAGTCCTCTTCTACCCAAAACAGCTCAAAGCAGAAGTAAAGCCATTCGATTAGGACACAACAACAACAAAATATATATATAGTTAAAAATAAAAAAAATGTACAACGTGTGCATATCTGAAGCAAATAGACACATTCCAAAAAAAAAATAAAACAGGCATCATTCTGATTAACTTCAACCGTAGTGAATGTACTGACAATACTAAAAACGCCAGACAAAAAAATGTCTTAAACTCTTAAAAAAGAAAAAAGAAGAAGAAATCTCATCATTGTGAACCAATCTGAACGCACAAAGAAGACAACAGTGAAATCTCTCTGCCAGTATATATCATCTCTGGGAGGAGCCAGAGGAAGAAACTCCAGTATGGCTAAGAAGCAGTGGCGAGCTGTCTATTTACCATCACCCTGGTTGACTCAAAATGGCCCCCTATTCCCTTCATAGTGCACTACTTTAGACCAGGGCCCTATGGGGAAAATAGGGTGCCGTTTGGGAAGCACTCAACCATGAGGTATCATATTTCATGTCCCTGCCCCTCTTCTCACTGGCTGCTGTTGTTGTTGTTACACGCCCCATTGTTGTTGTTGTTGTTGTGGGCGGGGCTGGCCCCCTCCGCGCCAGGTGCTTGGACGTTGTCGGCCAGGTTGTGGGCGTGTTCCAGGAAGAGGTCCTTGAGGACAGACAGCTCTTTGCTGAGCAGCTTGATCTTGGCCTCCAGCCTCTCGTTCTCCTCTTTCAGCTCGTTGACACGTTGCTGCGTGTCCTGGGCCTTCTGCTTGGATCTCATCCTGCTCTTCTTAACCGCCAGGTTGTTCCGTTCCCGTCGCTGGCGGTACTCGTCACTGTCCTTGTCCCCCGACGTCTTCTTCATCTTGGCCTTGCCTCCTCCTCCTCCTTCGGCTGGGGTGGCAGGGACTAGCTGGGGTACCAGCTGTAAGCTTCCTCCTGTTGTTGTTGTTGTTGCTCCACTAGCCTGGCCCTGGATCACACTAACAGTCCCCCTGTTCTGCTCCGTGTTTATCGTCTGCTGCGACCTCTTGCTCATTTGGTTTGGATCTGCTGACCGCTCGCCTCGCTGTCCGTCTGCTATGACTGGCGTGCTGGTTGGGTGGCACTCTGGATGAATGGGTGTCTGGACGCCCTCCTGTAGACTGGAGTTACTGGAGTCTGGAAGGACAACGGAAATATGTTAGTCTTTCCCCGAGAAGAGAACAAAAAAGAGGTAAGAAACACATGTTGATAGGGGATTCATTATTAAAATAGGCTACAAACAGGTGACAGCTAAGAACATTCTAGACTATGAGCTTTGAGTCAGAACTACTTGAGTCAGGGTAGTCATGGAAACAGCACATTTAGTCAGAACTACTTGAGTCAGGGTAGTCATGGAAACAGCACTTTTAGTCAGAACTACTTGAGTCAGGGTAGTCATGGAAACAGCACATTTATTCAGAACTACTTGAGTCAGGGTAGTCATGGAAACAGCACATTTAGTCAGAACTACTTGAGTCAGGGTAGTCACGGAAACAGCACATTTAGTCAGAACTACTTGAGTCAGGGTAGTCATGGAAACAGCACTTTTAGTCAGAACTACTTGAGTCAGGGTAGTCAGGGAAACAGCAGGACTCAACCTCAGTAGCACTATTATTATTATTATTATTATTTTTACATTTAACTAGGCAAGTCAGTTAAGAACAAATTATTATTTTCAATGACAGCAGTT